>NW_027552552.1:0-242298 GCF_045843805.1 Urocitellus parryii | reverse complement strand
TACTTCAGGATCTGTTAGAGTAAATACAGCTAATTTTAGCAGCTGTTTCCTTAATGCTGTTTGATGAAAGCAGCTCCAGAGGTATAATTGTAGCTCTTGTGTGCTATAAGCAACTGGGAGAAGGCTTTGCCTCTTCCTACCTCTTCATCTTCTCTCATCAAGTCCTCAGGAACTGCAGGGTGGGCCACAGCATCCTGCCTAACTGGCATGGACCATAAAGGGCATGTGGTCAAAGGGAAACAGCACACAGGGCTGAATCTCCACTGATACAACCTCAGTATCTGAAGCCCTTGTAAGGACTTAATAATTACTTGCCTTCAAATTTTCACTAATCCAATACTCTTTCACAGCAAAAGGCCAATCAAGAACATGAACCAAGAATGTACAGAAGAGGAGAAAATCTTTGCCACCTGTATCTCATTCATGGTGTTAATTTCCAGGATATACAAAGAACTCAATAATAACACCAAAAAAAATAAATAACTCAATCCAAACTTGGCAAAGGAACTCAACAGATTTTCTCAAAAGAAGAAATACAAATGATCGATGAATGTATGAAAAAATGTTCAACATCTCTAGCAATTAGAGAAATGCAAACTTAAAACTCCACTGATAATGAAATATTTTAAAATACAAAATTGTTACAAATGGAAGAGAAAAATACATATGCACCATTTAGACTTATCTGACCAGCCTCTCCTTATGAAGAATTTTTTTGCCTTCAAATATCTCTTTCCTACTTCAGTTATATGACCTTCATTTTATGAAAATCAGAGTGGTTTCTGTGGCCAGAATCTCGCTGTGTATCACACCCTAATTTGACTTTGTATCTAGTGTCACTGTGCATTATAGAGTTAGGGATATGGGTTATGGAACATCAGTCTGGATTCCTGGGGGTCGCTCTAACTGCAGAATCTGGCTTTTTAGTTTTAATCAGCTCTTCTTTCCCATTACAGGTTGTTTGATGATCCACAGTCTGTGTTGGTTATTGCAGTTCCAGAGAAGATCAAAACAGTGATGGTTTGTTTTCATAAATCAGCTGTAAGCATTCATTTTTTAAAATGAGATTTTTTTATTAAATTTCTGTCTTAAAATGATTATACTTTCATAGAGAATTGCTAAAAAATATATACAGGGAGGTTTCATATACTATTCTCCTGCATTCTAGCAGTTATATTTTATGAGCACATTGCTTATCTATGAATGTAGTCTAGTCCTCTTATTATAGTAATGAGAAATTGTCATTGATACAATTCAGAGAACACATTTAGATTTCACGAGATTTTTTTTTTGCGTGCCTCATGCATGTGTGCCTATGTATGTCTGCAAATTTGCTACTGTGGATAGATTCATGTAACTATCATCTTAGTCCAGACAAAGTGTTTCCCAAGGCTCTGTCTTACTAGTCTTTTAGAGTCCTTATGTGTATCTTGTCTTTTCCTCTTAACAGGGTCTTCATAAAAGCAAATATGGTTTTATTTGGAGGTGACTAATATATTAATATTTCTTTGTCGTTTAGGCATAATATCTGAAAATTCTTTACTTCTGATTTCTGTTTTTCTTTTTTCTCTTCTAAAAGTTGTACTTTTATGTTTTGCATTTGAATCTATGATCTATGTCACATTCATTGTTAAACAAGATGAGGTTTGGTTTTGTTGTCTCATTTTGTTGACCTGTGTCTGTCCAGTTTCTCCAGCGCCATCTTTAGAAAGACTGTCCTTGCAGCACTTCCAAGCTCATTCTCTGAAGCCAATATCACCCTGATCCCAAAACCAGGCAAAGACACCAATATCTCTAATGAACATAGATGCAAAAATTCTCAATAAAATACTGGCAAATTGAATACAAAAACATGTCAAAAAGATCATGCACCATGATCAAGTGGGATTCATCCCAGGGACGCAAGGTTCATTCAACATATGGAAATAAATAAATGTAATCATCACATCAATAGACTCAAGGATTAAAATCATATGATCTTCTCAATATGTGCAGAAAAAGCATTTGAGAAAATACAGCATCGCTTCATGTTCAAAACACTAGAAAAACTAGGGGTAACAAGAACATATTTCAATATCATAAAGACTATCTATGTTAAGCCTTAGGCCAACATCATCCCAAATGGAGAAAAATTAAAGGCATTCCCTCTAAAAACTAGAACAAGACAGGGATGTCCTCTTTCACCACTTCTATTCAACATAGTTTTTGAAACACTGGCCATCTCTGGAATTCTTGTGGGTTGCACTCTGGGGCCTGTGCATCTGTCATGGAGATCTGTTTTGTATTGGGCAGATCAGGACCAGGCTTTGTGAGCTACTGACCGGTCATGTACCTACATGTGCCAGGTTAGTGGTTGTGGGGGTGAAGGGGGAGTTGTGGAACTAAAGGTACCTTGATATTGCTTCTAGGCCTCAGCCAGTGTCCCAATCTGGGAGTTGCCCCAACTAAAGATGACAACAAAAGTGTTTCGAGATAGAAGCAGCTGCTTTCAGAGATGGGGTGTCAAGTAGGGCCAGGCGGTGGCCTGGGGCAGCATGCTCAGAAATGTTGCTCAGTAGCATGCAGTGTTTTTGCTGGTAGCTATCTTTAGACCCTGTCAGTTGTCCCCAGGTGCAAGTGGCTATGGCAACAGTTGCAGTGCCTCAAGATGGAGGTGACAGGGGATCCCCATGCTGGAAGATGGGGGCCCACATGGAAGTGGCAGCTGGGCATCCTGCACAGGCACTGATGCTGGGGGTCCTGCACAGACATTGAAGTCAGAGGACCTGTGTGGACATGGCAGCCAGGATTCCTACATGGGAGAGCTGTCAGGGGTCCTTTAATAACTCACAGAGAAACAGTATTCCCACTGCTTGAATCCTAGGTCATGGAGTGACAAGGAATGCAGACTCCCTCCAGCCTGCTATCTTGGATCTCTTACTCACAATTTCTTTATCCATTCATCTGTTGAAGGACACCTAGATTAGTTCCATAGTTTGGCCACTAAAAATTCAGATACTACAAACATTGATGTGGCTGTGTCACTGTAGTATGCTGATTTAAAGTCCTTTGAGTATAAACTGAGGAGTGGGATAGCTAGGTCAAATGGTGGTTCCATTCCAAGCTTTCAGAGGAATCTCCATACTGCTTTCCATATTGGTTGCACCAATGTGCATTTCCACCAGGAATGTATGAGTGTACCTTTTCCCCCCACATCCTCACCAACATTTATTGTTGCTTGTATTCTTGATAATTGCCATTCTGACTGGAAGTGAGATGAAATCTTAAAATAATTTTGATAAGAAAAATTATTCAAATTAGCTCAGTTTTTATGGCTGAAAGTTCCATCAGCATGGCTTTGGCTCTTGTGAGAGTTCTTCTGGCTTCCATCCATCAGGTCTCATCATGGTAGAAGCATTTGAAAGAGGGAGAAATTGAAACCATTGGTTACCAGTGACAAGTCCTGCTTCCCCACATGTTGAAGTATAACATTAGAGAAGCATGTCCAGGCAAGCATATAAAGCAGGGTTTACTTAAAAAGGTATAACATAGACTTCTCCAAGGGAATGATAGCTGGTATCTTGGTATTCCAAGGAGTGAGATGTTCTGACTTTAAAAAAAAATATGTCATAGACTTCCTTTGTTCTTCTGCTTTCTTCCCCTTATCTCTTTCTCTTTCCTCTGTATGTGACTAGGCCCAAGAGATGCTTGGTAGGATGGCCAAAAGGTGAGAAGCTACCTTGATAGGGTGGAGAAAGCATTCTGAAGTAATTAACATTTCATTTTCTCCATTCATTGGATCTGACCCTTGCCTATCTGCCTGTCTAATTCTGGCTTCAAAATGACAGAAAGAGATAGGATGCCAGACCATGGGGACAGGCCAGGAATGATTTCCTGCTATGCCAAACTAGTGGTAAGTTTCACCTGCTGATAACATCACCACACTAGGGACCAAGTTTCTGACATGATCCCTTGGGGTAAAAACCAAATCCAAACTTTAGCACTATAATTTTCAATATATGGTAACTATAAACATTTTTAATACATTATTTCTATTTTTTCACTCAGAGTCTCTCACTCTAGTAAATTCACATGACATTGGATAGCAGCTATCAATGGGGAGCAACCACATTTCAAGAGCTCAATCACAAGGTCCTACTGCATCAGACAATGCAGGATTAATTTTAACTTGGAAATGAGAGAAATCCTAAGGAGAGTTGATAATTGACCAGGGACTGGACAAGCAGTGATAGGGTAGAAAAATCTTGGAGGTTAATTTCAAGTGACTACAGCCACAGATTGAAAATGAGTGGAGTAAGAGACTGTGTGCAGATTTCTACTACTGCAAATATTGTCACAAGGGATATCTTTACATAGATGATAGATATCTTTACATATCCTTGCTCTGGCATTGGATATCATGAATTTGAATCAGGTTCCAACATGAACCAGCTGTGTGACATGGGAGCAGTTTCTTTACTCCTCTGGGCCTTGGTTTCCTCATCTGGAACATGAGGGTGGTAATAGTATGTACCTCATAGAATTATTTGGAGACTCAGTAAATTAAACACAAAAAGCATATAAAATGCTTCCTGTTGTGTAGTCGATGTTGGCCATTGTGTGTTTTTCTTTGCTGAATTATTCCTGAAAATGCATTCCCTACAGAGAGGTACTAGACTGATGTTCTACAAGAGTGTGGTATGGACTGTGGGCACAGGGGTTCTGTCCTTGAACACTGCTAATATTTCACTTCTGTTAGGCTGTCCTCCTAAAGAAGGAAATGGTACTGAATCAAAAGAAAATTATTCTAAATTTTGCAGAGAGAACTTGCAGACACCTGAGCAGTCCCCCCATCTGGAGTAAAAGTAGGCATTGTTCTTGAAGGAAATCTGCCTGTGCCAGATATGCATTCCTCTTGGAAGTAATAGATTTTGTGAAAACAGACTGACACCATCTGGAGTATCTTGCATATGATCCTTAGAATTACAATCAACCCATATCTGTAAAGTTCTACTGTGTGTCAGGTGCTTTGTCCATGTTGAAGATACAAAGGTAAAATAGATAAAAGATCCCTGCCTCAAGAGGGCCACATGCTATGGTTGAGAGACAGCCAACAGGCAGGAACACAAACTCAGGATCTACCCATTGCTTAATTGCCAGGAAGGAAATGAATAGGATGTTGAGAGAGCAAGTAATAGGGCATCTAGTTGCCTGGAAGTGTTAGTGAAGCCTTTCTGAGTACAAGGGATTTTAAGCTGGGACATTAAATATTAAGCATCTGTCCCATGAGCAGCCAGGGAAAGAGCATTCCAGAAAGCAGAATCAGCAATGCAAAGGGCTGTTTTTTTTTTCCTCTGTGTTTCTTTCTCTGGAACACTACCCTGTTGTTCCAGGGTTAAATCCAGTTTATCATGGTATATTATCTTTTGATCATTGCTACTGGGTTTGGTTTGTTATTTTGTTTAAAAATTTTGCACTGAGCCTCATGACAGAGACAGGCAATTAGCCTGAATTTGTTGTTCTGTTCTGTTTTGTTTTGTTTGTAATTTGGATCTAGTTGCTGTTTCCCCTAGAATGAGTTGGTCACAGTGCCCTCTTTTTCAAGTCTCTGGGTTGATTGACACTGTGGTGTCTCTTGGCTTCACCTGTGTATTCACAGCCTCTAGATGGTTGCCCATGGCCCTGTGTCCTAGGACTTATGTTTTTGTGCAATTTCTTCTCCTTTGCTATAACCTGGTGGTCCCTAAATTCTGTATTTGTTTAAATACAGAAATCCACATACATTGACATTAATATGTATCCTGGGTTGACTGTCACTAAGTGGTGCTTTATAGGACCTGTGGGTGAGCAGAATTGGGACCCTCCCTATCAGCTGCCTGCTGAGACAGTGGAAGTGGGTGGTTGGAAAAGATGATGTCCTGCTTCACTCCTGAAGGAAGAATAGGAATTCCATAGATAGAAAACTGTTTGGGTCCATGTCAGGCTCTAGAACCATCTGTGCAAACTAAAGAGACAAGGCCATGCCACTTTTGGGAACTGTGGCAATTGGAAAAATGTTCCAGTTTCTTAAAACATCACATATCTCTGAATAAACCAGCTATTGCCAGATGGAGAGGGGTCTAGTGCTACGATTCTGAGGCATTTAAATTTTATCTCATGGTTTGGGGAGCAGTTGGAAGGATTTGCGCAAATAAGGAACATTATAAGATCTATATTTCAGGAGACTCAGACTGAGACTGAGCAGAGAATTCCCTGGATATCTCACTCCTGGGTTCAGAAAAAAACTGATTAGGAGGTTACTGTCAGAATTATTGCAACCAGAGTTTTGAGATGAGATTTGATTCCCCACTTCACCAATTTTCTTCTGGGTTCTTTTCTCACAGATTTAAAGAATAAAATCCATGGACAATTATGGAAGGGAAGAGTAAATGGCGTAAGATTTATTTAAATGAGAAGAGATAGAACTCCTGATGTGGGAGGGGGCAAGAGAGCAGGAAAACCCATTTCGGTGTGCTAGCTTAGGGGTTACAAGCATCAATCAAAATCTATGTTAAAAAAGGTATTGAAAAAATATCAAGGCTATTGGTTGTGATCTTTAGCTTGAGTTTTAATCCTTCCTGTAATTCCCATCAGGGTTCACTCCCACCGTCCATTTCCACTCACCACCTCTCTGGGAAAAAGGAGTTGACTGGAGTGTTCTCACAGGTGAGCTTCATGGTCTTTTCCATTTGAAATAGGCCTTGATGGTGCCTAGTAATATTTCTACTGGTTAGCCTCCTGGTAGAGACTCTGCCTTTGAATAAGACCTTAATGTGAGCCATTGTCTGACCATTATCTATCCTTATTCATTATAGGGGGACTGAGGGCACATACCTTAATGCTCATCTTTTCCTTTAAATATTGCCTATTTATTTCCGTATGAAATTGGTCAACACTCTGGTTTTTCTTTGACTTGTTGATTTCATCACCTTTTATTTTATGCTGTCCTGGCACCCTAAATGATTCTGGTTGGGAAATATAACTGTTTGTGATGTCTGTTTTTCTCCTGATACCAGGAGTTCAGGGAATATGCAAGTTCATAGTGGGTTTATGTTTATGGATGTTTCTTTGTAACATCTCGGTAACATTTTGTAACTACATTGGGTGTATTCTGTGAGGTTCATAAGGAAATATTTATCCAGTTGGGGAGAGAGGTAACCTGCCAGGTTATTCAGGAGGCTGCTTCATATGCAAACAAGCATAACAGCAGCAGAATTTGGAATCACAAGGTCTGGTTCCAGGACCTGGATTCCTGCTTTAGTTCATTGGCAGGTCTATCCCCCATTTCTCTGTTTCCACATGTGTAAGTGCTCATTAAAATAATCCCAGTTCTACTCCTGATGTAGGAAAAAAAGAGGCTGAACACACAAGGAATTTTCAGTTAGCAGGTTTATTGGCTACAGGGTCCAGAGGGGCTATCACCTGAAAAATTCTCTGGACCTTGAGTCTGGAAATTCTTGGAACTTTGTATGGGGGAGAGGTTGACGGTGTACATGAAAAGTGCTTTTTGTCCCTTTTTTTAGATTAATCAGAGATGTTCCAAGTTTTATCACAAAAGCAGAAGTAGCACCATCAAGTCTTTGGCCAATCCTAACTTTTGCAAGAAAGAGCAATTTAGTCCTCACAAAACAATAGGAAGTTCTTTCCCAAATTCATTTATTTCAGAGGGTAATTAAAGAAGTGATTCATCCCAGATTTTCCCTGTGAGAGGTTCAATTCACCTGTTAAAACTCATTCTTCTGATACCATTTTTGAAGTCTGAATTACTTGTTTCCTGTGGTGGGTGTATGCTTAAAGACAGATCACTCCACCTAGGATGGGTAAAGATAGTTTCCCACCCCCAGATTATAGAGGGAGAGAGGGAGGAGAGGAAAATAAAATCACATCCATTTTAAAGTAATCCTTAGTGGCAGAGAATCCAAAAGCTGTATTCAAAGCATGAGGTGGATCACTGTTACAATAGGTGAAATTTTTTTTCTGATGTTTTGTTAATAAGAACAGTTATGGTAAGGGTCTCTGGAGAAGCTTAAGATTCTTTGATGGAAGAGGGGGCAACACCATGTTCAGCTCATGGAAACACCATAAGGATCCATGAAGGGAGATGTGAAAGCACTTTGTAAACTGTGAAGTGCTGTGGAGGTGTTAGCAGATAGCTTCTCAGGATAGACACTGGATGGAGTAGAAGGTGAGCAGCCATGAACTTCTCCCCTTTTTTTTCTGTTGGCTGCTTGGCAGTTACTTTTAGAGGGAATTACCTATGCTTGTGGGGACAGGAGAAGCTACTGCTCTTTAAGTAATTGTTAATAAGCTTTCTACATTGTTCTGCATGAGGCTCTAAAGTAGAAAACCACAAAAAACCTGCCAAACTAGCCAAAGCAGTTCAGCTTCTCTTTCAGGTGAAGTAAAGTAAACTTTTCTCATTATAATCTCCTTATAAAGCTTCCTTCCACAACATCTTGAAATGTGATGCATGAATAGGCAGGTATGTCACTGAGCCTGTGCAGGACTGTGCCCAGCTCTGTGATGAGGAGTCTTACAATATGAACAGACATTCACTTCACCAATAAAAGACCCTTTCTTTTTGTTAGGGGGGACATAGCCTTGGGATTTGTCCATATCCAGGATGCTCTCCATACTTGCTGCAAGTAATAAACTTTTCTTCACCATTTCATCTCTGCCTTGTGCTTATCAGTTTTCCAACACCAAAGTCCAAAGCCATTAGGTTTGGTTCCATTTTTTTTGACAGAAAATCAATAGAAGTGCTTACCCCCTGGGGCAAGGGGGTCAGAAAGGACAACCCTCTCCCTCACTCTATCCCTCATCAGTGAACTTACGGTAGTTCTTCACGCTGACCCTGTGTATGGGAAGAGTCAGTTCATAACCCATTCAGAAGACATGTGCTGAAGTGCCAATCATCCACTAATTCTGAGTGGCATTGGGCAAGTCTGAGCTGGTGTTAAAAGATTACGGCCAGAAATTCTAAAACTAGACTATCTAAATTTGAATTGTGACTCTGTATGTAATTACCTATATGTTCTTGCAAGGATCAGTTGATATTACTGGAACTTCATTTGCTTTCTGTGCATTCTTAATGGTGCCTGTCTTTTATGGTTGTCAGAGGTAAATTTTTTTAGACAAAAATTTCACCTATTGTAACAGTGATCCACCTCATGCTTTGAATACAGCTTTTGGATTCTCTGCCACTAAGGATTACTTTAAAATGGACGTGATTTTATTTTTCTCTCCTCCCTCTCTCCCTCTATAACCTGGGGGTGGGAAACTATCTTTTACCCATCCTAGGTGGAGTGATCTTTCTTTAAGCAAGCACATACCCACCACAGGAAAAAAGTAATTCAGACTTCAAAAATGGTACCAGAAGAATGACTGTCTTCCATTAACAGGTGAATTGAACCTCTCACAGGGAAAATCTGGGGTGGATCACTTCTTTAATTACCCTCTGTTCTTGGACTGGGGCTATAACTCAGTGACAGAGCACTTGTCTAGCATGTATGAGGCACTGAGTTCAATCTTTACCACCACATAAAAATAAACAAACAAAATAACGTCATTATGTTTATCTATAACCACAAAAAAATAAATAAAATCCTTCTGTTTTCTCTGATGGGCAGAATCATAGCCTCTGGGATAGGAGTCCCCTGTGCTTCTTTCCTAGTAGAGCAATAAAGCTTCCTCCTTTGTCTCAAAATCATCCTTGTTATTGAATTGGCATCAGGAACAAGACTGAGCTTTTTGTAACACTATTATTACTCGAGGTAAATTCTATGAGTGTACTGGGCACAGTGATGCACATCTGTAATCCCAGGGGCTCTGGAGGCTGAGGTAGGAGGATTGCATGTTTAAAGGTTTAAGCAACTTAGCAAGGCTGTAAGCAACCTAGTGGGACTCTGTCTCAAAATAAAAAATAAAAAGTGCTGGGGATGTGGCTCTGTGTTTAAGCACCCTTAGGTTCAATAATTGATACTAAAAAAGTTATCTGTGTGTTTGTAGGCGTGTGTGTGTGTGTGTGTGTGTGTGTGTGTGTGTGTTGCCCTTTCCTCTGTAGTCCTAGTTGAGAAACCAGTCTAGAATTTTAAAATTAGGACCTCCTTAGCAGATGTCTTCTCCAAGGTCCTGTCTATTCCATCTTTGTGCTTGATCCTGCCCCCAGGAGCTCTTGGTTCCTGGCTGGACAGGAGGGCCTGGGGGACTCTCAGTGATATGCAAGATAAAGAGAATAATGAGGAGATGGTGTGTTTTTGGAAGTTCAAGAGAATTATAGAGTAAAGAGAGGCTGGCAGTCCTGTGGGGTCCTGTGACTTGAAGGACCTTGACTGAGCCTCTTCCAAAGATGAGGAAACAGAGCTATGCACACCCAAGTGCTTACAACCTCACCCCTCAAGTCCTGTGGATTCTGCTTTCATAACTTTCAAAGTAGGAGAGAGTTAAGGGGTAAAGTAAAAGTCATGGCATGATTTTGATCTGGAACATTCCTAAAGGCTCAAGTGTTAAAGGCTCAGTTTCTAATGCAGCCTTTTTGGGGAGGTGATTTGATCATGAGCTTCCTTAACCTCATCTGTGAATGATCCATAGATGGATTCATAATTTTATGGCATTATCAGAAGGTGGTAGAGAGGACAGGGCCTAGGGCTTAGTTGGAGTTAGGTCACTGGGTGTATATTCTGGAAGAGTTTATCAAATACCTGGCCCCTACCTTGCCCTCCCTATGCTTCCCAGTCACCATGAGGGGAGTGACTTTGCACCATGGTGCACTTCTGCCATGGCAATCTGCCTCACCACAGCTCAGAATCAATGGATCCAAGTGATTATGGACTGAAATCTCTTAAACTGTGAGTCAAAATATATCTTTTCTTCTTTAGTTAATATTTCTCAGTTATTTTTTCTCTTGTGGTTTTTAAATTTTATATTGTGCACTATAATTATACATGATAGTGGCTTTCATTGTGATATATCCATACATACAATGTATACACATAGCATACATTAGTTTATTTCATTCTCATGTACCCCTTCTTTTTGCACCACCTTCTCCCTCCCCTGATTCCAATTCTCTACTCTATTGTTCTCTCACGTTTTCCTTTTCATTCTCTATCTTCCACAGATAATAAAAATGTATAACCCTTGATTTTATGAATCTTGCTTATTTCACTTAGTATGATGCTCTCTGTTATGGTTTTGATGTGTGGTGTCCCCCAAAAGTTCAGGTGTGAGGCAATGCAAGAAGGTCTGGAGGAAAAATGATTGTGTGATATAGCATAGCCTTAACCCAATCAGAGGATTAGTTCCTGATGGGTTTAGCTGAGTGGTAACAGGAGCCAGGTGGTGTGGTACATTGGGGGCATGGATTTGGCATATATATTTGTATGTGGCAAGTGAACACCTCTCTCTCTGCTCTGATCATCATATGAGCTGGCTCCCTCTGCCACACTCTTCTGCCATGATATTCTGCCTCATCTTGTACCCTGAGGAATGGAGCTGGCTGTCTATGGACTAAGCCCTCTGAAACCATGAGCCCTTAAATAAATTTTTTCTCCCCATACAATTGTGCTCGTTGGGTCCTTTAGTCATAGAAGCAAAAAAGCAACTAAAACATTCTCCATTTCTATTACTTTTCCTGCAAATGACATAATTCCATTTGTGTTTATGGCTGAGTAAAACTCCATTGGATATATATATATACCACATTATCTTTATTCAGTAATCTGTTGATGGACACCTAGGTTGGTTCTATAAACTTTGTTATTGTGAAGTATGCTGCCATAAACACAGATATGTGTGTGCTGCTATAGTGTGCTGATTCTATTGGACAAATATGGAGGAAGGTATAGCTGGGTCATATATTGGTTTCATCCTTAAACTCTTAACACAGCAACAAAAACCTGACAATAGAGGTCACCTGTGTCAAAAACTGATGGGAACTTGAGCAAAGGTTTCTTTTATTTCATAATAATTATCTCAATTTGTAATTTAATATTATTTTTTGTGTTTACTTGGTTAGCATCCCTCACCATTAATCAAGGTTGAGACTCATAAGGGCAAAGATTCTAACTGGCTTGTCGGTGGTATTTGGCACATGTCCTAAACACAGCAGACAGGCAGCCCTGCCAATCCACAGTGACACTGAGGTGCATCACACACCTCCTCCAATGCCATGAGGAACTGTCTCTGGAACCCATATGTTCCTTGGCACTCCCAACCATGAGACCCCATCATTCATCCACCAAAGCTTAGATACCACCTGGTTCCCCAAATTATCAAGATCAAGTTTTGCCCAACTGAGAAGAATGTGCACTTAGCTAAGTTAGATAAGTTATCTTGCCTGCATATTTTTCATAATCACAATTATGAATTGTGGATTTTGAACCTCATACACAAATTGTTCCAGAGCACTACTCTGCCTCTCTATACCCAGAGAAATTCACTCAGACAGTGCAAGTCAAGATAGGCTTCCCATGGGAGGAACCACCTGGGCCACCATTATGAAAGGATGGAAATGCCATAATGATGTCATCCTTACATCACTGAGTTGGTGGATCACCTGTTCATTTACACTTATAACAGCCTGATGCCTCCCTGAATGTTATCTAGATGGAACTTTTACATGTTGTCAATGAGAACAAGAAAGGAGATAAACCATTCACATTGATAAGGACTGTATGTTTCTCATACCTGTATGATCCATTTTATGTGGCTGGACTGTCCTTATTTAAACTATGTCCTCATTTATCTCTATCTGCAATCAGAATAATAACTGGGAATTAGTCATCTGAGTACTTAAATATTTAGAACAGATCTTTTAAGATATGTATTTCCTGCTTTTTTTCCAGATTGCTCCCCCTTGAGATCAACCAAATATACACATGTATATCACCTGGCTTTTATTTCTGTAAATTATAATTGTGTCTGTGGGATAGGTAAGGAGAAGCAATCTAACTGCTTCCTCCCAGGTTGATCAAATGGCATCAAGTTCAATACGCATTTTACCATCTTCTATCTATTTATTAGGTGGACAGACAGCCAAATCCAGCCAGCTAGGATCAAGGCAGGTCCCAGGGTTAGGCTGTCAGTAATAATCTCACCATAACCCAAAATCTTTTATATACTTTTTGTATGTAAAACCTCTATGGAACTATATAATTTCATCTTTTTTCAAGACCTGTATTTGGCTAAGACGATGAAATAACCAAGGCTAATATGATTTTCCCCTTATTTATTGCCCTATTTCCTTATTTATGCTATGTCCTTATTTGTCTCTATCTGCAACCAGAATAATAACTGGGCATTAGTCATGTGAGTTACTTAATATTTAGAACAGACCTTTTAAGGTATATGGTAAGTGTTTTACTAAATATGTGTGAGGAGGAGAGGCCAGAGGTCACGAGGGCTCTCTTCTGGCACATAATGCTTTCCTGCCTTGGTGCAGCACAAATTTAGTATGCAAATCATTTTGTGTTTGAAAATATTACCCTCTATGGAATTAAGTTCATGAGGAATATGTGAATATGTCTGTCTGTCTGTCTCTCTCTCTCTCTCTCTCTCTCTCTCTCTCTCTCTCTCTCTGTGTGTGTGTGTGTGTGTGTGTGTGTGTGTGTGTGTGTGTGTGATAACTTCTCCCTTCTCCTTGTGTTTCCTGGCTTTGAACTCTTAGGCTCAAGTGATCCTCCAACCTCAGCCTCTTGAACAACTAGCACTGCAGATGTTTGCCACCCTGCCTGGTAGAGCATGACTTCTTTGATTGCCCTTTGCAGAACAAGAACCTTTGCATAGGTTGGGCCCCAGCACTGGATGCATTTTTCATCCCAAGGAATGACTAACCCGTCCTTGGTGGTACAAATGCCAAACAATCCAACCAGGACCAGAGCTAAGCAGGACAGGGCAAAAATCATATTAGCCTTGGTTATTTCATCATCTTAGCCAAATATGTGTCTTGAAAAAAGATGAAATAATATATTTCCATAGAGGTTTTACATACTAAAAGTATATAAAAGAGTTTGGGTTATGGTGAGATTGTTACTGACAGCCTAAACTTGGGACCTGCCTTGATCCCAGCTGGTTGGATTTGGCTGTCTGCCCACATAATAAATAGACAAAAGATGGTAAAATGAGTATTGAACTTGATCAACCTGGGAGGAAGCAGTTAGATTTCTTCTCCTTACCTATCCCACAGACATAATTATAATTTACAGAAACAAAAGCCAGGCGATATACGTGTGTATATTTGGTTAATCTGAAGACAGAGAAAGCTGAGGAAAAAAAGGCAGGAAATACACACATACAGATTTAGTTAGTCTGTATTGTCCCAGAGGAAGGAAATCCCCACTTTCGTCTTCTTTGGTGCCTGTCAGGGTGAGAGGTGGAAGCCCCATGGCCCCCAGCTTCTACTCTCAGCATGAGGAAGTCATTCCCAATTTCAGATGAGGTGCCTCTGAATTCAGTCTGTTTCAAGATTATTAATTGTCAACAGTTCTCAAATGACACTGTAATCTCTCCTTGTTTGAATGCACGCCAGAGATGTGGGAAGGGTTGGTGAAGGGTGAGTATCAGTTGGCGCAGAGTCAGAAGAAATAGAGAAGGAAGCACACAAGCACAGCTTGAATGTCTTCTCATTCTGTTATGTTTTGAGAACTTGGATACTTTGTTACCTAATCCTCAGTTTCTCAGGCAAATCAGACAAAGAATTTGACTCAGAGTTAAGTTAGTGAGCTTATATGATTTACAAACACTCAGACCTGGCATCACTCACATCAGGAATCTGCTGAGAGTCTCATAATGACAATTGTTCTTACAAGCCTCCTCTTCCCAGCTCCCAGGGTCTGCTCTCCATCCACAACCACCCATTTACCAAAAAGCAGGGAGCCACCTTCTCAGACACTTCTTGGCCTAATGAAAAATCTGGGATCATCTTTTTGGAGTTCTGGTACTTGATGTGCTCTCTGTGGTGATATCTGCCATGAGATGGGTGGGTAGAGATTTGCAGTTCACCTGGCCATGCAGGATGCAGTTCTCCTCTTCTGTCCTTTCAAACCCATTGATCATGGATATGCATTATTTTCAGAGACAGAGGCTATTCTTTGCTCTAAAATCTATGTGCTGGCTACTGCAGGGATCTCTTAATGGCTTCACAGGATGTATTCTGGATTGACATTACTCAGTGCATCCATCAGCTTCATTGTGGCCATGCCCACTATTTTTTTCTAGGGGAATTCTGGCCATCAGGGTACTGGCACAACATCTTGAATGTTCTGGGAAGGTGCCTGTGGCCCAAACAAGCCAAATCATCTTCCTGTATAAACCAGGGAGATGAAGTGGTCACCAAAGACTCACAGGGAAAGAACCTGCAGAGGCCCAGCAATCTCACCTGACTCAATGACCAAACATCCTGGATATCAGCTCTTTGTAAAGAACTCTGCTAGGGACTAGGGGCATAATAGTGGATACTACACAGACCCTGCTCCAGGGAAGTTCACATTTTGGAAATTGAAACAAAGGTGTAATCCAACAATGTTGTAGGACAGTAAAGAGAACAATAACAAGAGAAATGTGTTCCAGGGATACTAGAAATTGTACAGGGGAGGAAGTGGCTCCGTGTGAGGAGGTGGTGTTGAAAGCCTTTAGCAGATGAAGTTTTGATTGAGCTGGGTTTTGAAGGATGATCAAGAGTCTTCTGGGCTGGGGCTGGAGCTGAGTGGTAGAGTGCCTAGCATGTGTGAGACCCTAGATTTGATTCTCAGCACTGCATAGAAATAAATAAGGAAAGAAAGAAAGGAGGGAAACAAGGTCCATTAAAAACTAAAAAATATTTTTTTTAAAAAGTCTTCTATGAGCATGAGAGCATTCTAAGCAGAGGAAAGTGCATGAGTAGTTATTTAGATATAACCTTTTTGGGTGGAATTCAAGGATTTTGTAATGAGAACACCCAAGGAGACAAAACTGATTAGAGGACATTTAATTCTAATGTTTCACTTGAGTTTCTGATAAGAAGCAATAACTTTTGTGCGTAATGATAACTCTGATCGAATTTTGATTGATAATTTTTATTAAACTGAACTCAAAGATCAAAATGGGCATGTCTCATGACTCACTGCCAAATGCCAAGGTGGAGGGGGCACCTAGAGTCTGCAATAGGGGGTGGGGCATAGGTGTTTTTTTCTACTGGCTGTACATCTAGCTCCACCTCCTTTCCCAGCATATAAATATGCCAGACTGACTTCATTGACTCACAGCTGTTCACAGAAGGAAAGCTTGGAACCTTCTGCCCTGTCAAAAGATAGCTCACATAGCTGGAAGTCAAACTCAGAGGAGAAAATTTTGGAAGGAAAGTAGTGATGGAAATGATCCCAAACTTTTCCATGGAAACCTGGGTTCTCCTGGGAATCAGCCTGGTGCTCCTCTATCTGTGAGTAACTATCCCAGTTTCTATCCTCTTCAAACCTCTCATTTCTGTGACTAGGAGGTTTAGTGATATGATTTGATTTGGAGGATGAACTTTGGAGTGAGTCTCAGTTTGAACTTAGATTAATCAACCAGAAGAGTTCAGTAGATGCAGATTGCAAACAACTGGACACCTTCTGAAAAGTGATGCATGCTCTGCAAACTTTCAGAATTCTGGAGGTAAAGAGGGGCCTTCACAAGTTTCTGTGTCATTGTTTATCTTTTGTGTTCTATGTGAACTAAAAGAGATGTGTAGGAGGCTTGTCTCCTGTGGAACAGGTGGTTCCTGCTCCTCCTCTCCATGTCCCAGCACCATTTGTAAAATGCATCAAGTGCACCCCAGGTGCTACCATAGGCTCAGACTCAGTTCTTCCCTCTGTTCTCTTCCTTTTCCCTGAAATAGCCCTCCTTCCAAAAACTCAATTCCTCCACCTTGCAATATGCAACTACTGCAGAATGATGAAAGTATTGAGCAAAGACCTGGGAGAAATTTGGAACTTTTATTCCTTAAGTTAGCATCAGTGTAGAGATTTGTTTCTTCCTTGATATGAAACCTAATGGCAGCTTCAGGAGACAGAAGTTAAAAAGCCAATTTTGTATTTTAAACATTTTCCCATGATATTCCAGTACAGGAGCATGAATAAAACCATCTAGTAGAAGAATTCCTTTAAATAGTGGGATTTCTGGTCTGAGATTGTGACTCAGTGTTAGAGAGCTCCTCTGGAATGTGTGAGGCACAGGGTTTGATCCTCAGCATCACATAAAAATAAATAAGTAAAATAAAGGTATTGTGTCTGCCTACAACTAAAAAAAAATATTAAAAATAGTGGGATTCCTGGTTTCCTGGAGCAAGTGAAGAGAGCAGTTATTTCTGACGAAGGGTAGAAGACATTGCCCCAAGGAGACCTTTGACTTCTATCTTAAATCCACTTTTACAAGAGTAGGCATTCATAATGATGTGAAAATAGAAAATATAAACCTGGTTGTGTAACAATTGAAGTAAAGGATAATATTCAGGCTTTTGTTGCATCTATTTTCCCTCCAGTGGCATTTTAAAATTAATGGAAATGTTTTAATTTCATTCTTTCAATAGTACAATTTTTTTGAGGTAAGTTCCTCATGTTTCTTTTGAAGGTCAAAATAGGACTCTTGGATTCTGTATATGTAAAAACCAACCTGTTTAAAAATTACCTCACCTTTTTTTTAAAAAAAAAGAGAGAGTGAGAGAGGAGAGAGAGAGAGAGAGAGAGAGAGAGAGAGAGAGAGAGAGAGAGAATTTTTAATATTTATTTTTTAGTTCTTGGCGGACACAACATCTTTGTTGGTATGTGGTGCTGAGGATCGAACCCGGGCCGCACGCATGCCAGGCAAGCGCGCTACCGCTAGAGCCACATGCCCAGCCCAATTACCTCACCTTTTTTGAACATTTGAAGAAATATTAATCTAATACATACATCCATGACATAGATTGCACATGTCTTTAAATATACCTGCCCAGGTATATTTAAATATACTAACTCAACAGTTTCCCATACACCAGTGTTCTTAATCTCTTACATCAGATGAGTAAGACAGAATGTGGACCAGGAATACAATAAAAGGCATCCAGATATGAGTTACGAAAAAGTGGAAGAATATTCCTCTCTGTTCAGAGAAGAAGGCCCAGAGTGGAGACGGCCCCCACTGGAGGCCACTAGAGGGGCCAACATAATGGTATCAAGTCATCTTCCTGAACTGACACCAGTGAGTGAAGTGACCTGGAAGAAATCTAGGCTGAATTACTCTTTTCAAGTTCATGTTTGGGGACTTATATCAGATATTCACTGTAGCATTGGGAGCCTAATGATGGAATTAGTTACTTTGAGCTAATTATTATGACTTTTGGAGTCTCTCAGGGAATGTGAGAGAGGAGATGATGAGCAGATGTAATCAGGGGCACTGGAGTTTTTGTTGTTATTTAGGGCCTACATGTTACCTGCCTGGCTTCACTGTTCCCATTCTTGATCAGTGACTCATGAGCCACTATATACACACAGTCACAATCCCTTGACCTGGATTTCTCTTCCACTTTTAGATATGGGACCTATTCACATGGATATTTTAAGAAACTGGGAATTCCAGGGCCAACACCTCTGCCTTTTTTGGGAACTATTCTTAATTATCGCCAGGTGAGTGTCATTTGAGCCTCTTATGGTTGCAAACATCTGCTTAGTTACATCAGTAGAAATTCAACTCTGTGAGGGAAGTTTTAAGAGTTCTAAGCTTCAGAAACTGTGTGAGGGCCCCATCCAAAGCACAGTTTTACCCTGGGGCTCTGTTTACAACTCCTCCTGGCCTCAGGTTCACTTCTGTTGATGAGCTCAGGACTCTGGCACATCCACACTGTAAGCTGTGGACTTTATGTTCAGCAGACTGTGAGCATTCTCACAGAGTTTTCATTTTTCTCAGTGCAGATTCTAGGAAGACACACTCAAACCTCTGGGATGCTTTATTTTCACAGTTAAAATATTACAAATGAAACTTAGCAAGAGGAACATTGATTGCTTGGTTTTTGTGATGAAAACTCAGAGCCAGTGTCTACCTATCTGTGTCCTATGTGCAGAGAGGTAGCAACTTCCCTTTTCCAAGTTGAGCTCCAATACAGAAAGGCAAGCCCACTTTTATTTGCTCACTATGTCACTTACTTACTCAACAAGATGATTGTGATAACATAAATCTCCTAGGCTAGAAGAGGTTCCTGGTGCCTTTACTCCCTAATTCTACCAGAATTCTAGAGAAAACATGAGATAAATTAAAATGATACTCAACGAGGAGATAAAAGATCATTCATAGCCCTGGGAAACACTCATTTTCCCTCAGCCTGGGTTTCCTCATGTGCTCATGGAGGTGATCATTCAGAAGGTCCCAGTATTTCTGAGACAACACAAGGAGAAGAAGTACTGCAGAAGAGAAGTATGTCATATTCATAGACAAGGGTAATTGGTTGAGTATAAATAATACTTAGAGAAAATTCAAGTGACTTTACATATTTCATTTCAAACATTGCATATTTTCTCTTTTCTCCTCAGAAGCCTCTGAGTAAGAGCTTCTCTCTAACCACCTGTTAGGAACATCAAGCCTGATTTCATGGGATTTGGGTCATTTGATGCAATGTCAGTACATTTATAATAATAATGGAATTTCATATTGTTCTTCTTCCCAGGGTTTGATTAATTTTGAGACAAAATGTTATAAAAAGTATGGAAAAACATGGGGGTACGTATTTTGGAAATTTCTCTTTGGAAGACTTGTTATGATGTGGTGCCCCAATGCGTGAGGACAACCTCAGCCCGGAGCTTTTGGGATGCAACCCTCTGTGCTGCACAATCCTTGGAGGCTTGTCCTGCCAAGGGTCCTGCATGTCACCAGGAGTCTGGGTCTACAGTCTGACTTAGGTTGAGAATGTTGCATGTTTTCACTTTTCTCTTGCTTTTGATGACCAAGAGACTCCATCCTTACTTTGTGTCCAATGTCCTATCTTCCCCATTTTTATTTCTTTTTGACCCCTTTAGCTGAATAAAATGTATTATTTGAGAACTTTTTTTTTAAATCATGGGCTTACAAATCTATGGCATCATCTCTTTCCTCCATTGATTTCCTTTTAATTTAAAGACAAAATTCCCTTATTTAAATTTCAGATTTAATGTACGCTTTTGAACAAAAGGCTGGGAGGTACTGGGAAGTAGATGGGAAACCATTTCTGCTCATCTTTTTTTTTAATTTCCTTTACTTTCTTTCTTCTTTTTATTTGTCATCATTATTGTTGCTCATATGCCATTTTTAAGTTTTCAGCATTGACTTTTCAATGAAGTAGACCCAAGCATTTCTTTCTCTCCTTCATCCATTATGTTAAGACCAGACATAGGATGTAGTTACACCACAGAGTTCCCTGGTGGATTGATGGGGTTTATATTGGAGGGTGGTCTTAGCTAATTGTAGCAACTATTCCCTTCAGAGCTGGCGGGAGTTTGGTGAGAGCCATAGAAGAGGTGTAATCATTTTGCTCTACACTAAAAATAGTGGTAGAAGACATTGACTCTTCTCCATTTTCTCTCGTCAATCTCCCAAAAGCCACAGGGCTGGCTAGAGTGTTCTGCTCAGTTGACATGCCCATAGATACCATGTGATCCAAGGACACAACATGCCCCACTGGATCTCCAAAGCCCCCATTTCAGCTACCACTTGAAAAACTTAGTAATTATGAAAGTCAATTATCTACCTTAATTTTTTTCTTCACTAACCTAATAGCCTTTTGAATAATCCAATATTTTGTGATGTAAAGTGTTATATAGACTACGGGCTGAGGCTGGCTCTCAGTGGCAGGGCGCTTGCCTATATCATGTGTGAGGCACTGTGTTTGATCCTCAGCACCACATAAAAATAAACAAATAAGGGCATTCTGTCCACCTACAATTACAATAAATAAATAAATAAGTTATGGAAATTAGTGTAGACAATACTATTGTATTCACCATCTAGATTTAAGAAGTGTTCCAATGCTATTTCTAATTATGATCTCTTAGAAGATTTTTTTTTCTATGTACTGTAGATTAGGCAGTTAGAATAGGTAACATCAGGATCAAAGTCTGGATTTCTGCTGCAGAATCTGGCCTGTTAGATTTAACCAGCCCTATTTTTCTAACACAGCCTATATGATGGTCGACAGCCGGTTTTGGTTATTATGGAGCCAAGCACTATCAAAACAGTGCTCATCAAGGAATGTTATTCTGCCTTCACTAACCGGCGGGTATGCATTCACTTTTCAACATTTTAACATTTATTTGGTTATTTTAAAGTTTTTAATTTATTCTTTTCAGTTATACATGACACTAGAATGTATTTTGACATATTATACATACATAAAGTACAACTTCCCAAGCCTGTGTTTGTACATAATGTGGAGTTTCTCTGATTGTGTATTCATATATGAACATACGAAAGTTATGTCTGATTCATTCTACAGTCTTTCCTATTCCCACCCCCTCACCCTTTTCTTTGTTTCCCTTTGTCTAATCCAAAGTAACATTTATTATTAACTCAATTTTTATTCTGAGATATTTATAAATTCAGAGGGCATTCTTTGCCAAAAAATTTACCAGGCAGTTGCATGTATAATCTGTTTTACCCAATGATAATTTCTTACATGACTATAAATTTATAAAGTTCCTTTGTCTATACTAACAGGAAATTGATACAATCTAGGCTTTTTATTTCCATTTTTCCTGTTTTGTGTGCCTATATGTATGAGTGTGCAGCTCTGTGCAAATGTATCACATGCCTACAATTTGTGTAGATAGATTTATATTGTGTTTTTAATGTATTTTCACAAATTCTTCATTAACCTCAGAAATATGCCCGGTTTCTTGTGTGCTAACTACATTGGACAAAGATTGCACCTATAAATAGGGAAAATCCTATCTGTATTTCTTTCACTTATTTGTTTTTATTTTCCTCTGATATTAGCTGGGAGTTCCAGTGTGAGGTTGAATAAGAGCCAGAGGAGTGAACATTTCTTTTGAAGGATATAGACTTTAATCTTCCAAAGTTTACCCTAATTTTAGATGAGGCTGGTGTGTAAGTGTGTGGATTCCCATACAATCTCTATCTTCACTTTTTAAAAACTTTGGGTGCTGGGTTTAGCTCATTTGGTAGAGTGCTTACCTTGCAGGCACAAATTCTGGGGTTCAATCCCCAGCATCACAAAAATATTTTTTAAAACTTTGATTAATGTATGACATTTGTGCATAATAATAGGATTTGCTGCTATGTTCAATACACACATATATTCCACTCTGCCCAAATCCAGCCTCTATTTACTTCCCAACATGTCCAAATCACTAATCTACACTCAGATTAATGTTTTTACTTGTCTTTCTATATGTGGCTGAGCAGATATTGTTGAATTATTCCTGATGCTTGGGAGAAAGCATTCAGTTTGCCACCAGGAAGTGTATTGATAGCTGAAAGTGGATTTTTAAAGAATCTCTTTATCAAGTTGAAGAAGCTTCCCTCTGTTCCTAATCTCCTAAATTTTTATAGTGAATGAGTTCTGGAAACACATTTTGGGGTTGGTGTACTGGGGATTGGACTTAGAGGCATTTGACCATTGAGCCACATCCCTGGTCCTATGCTGTATTTTATTTAGAGACAGAGTCTCACTGAATTGCTTAGCACCTCACTGTTGCTGAGGCTGGCTTTCAATTTGTGATCATCCTGTCTTATACTCCTGAGCTGCTGGGATTACAGATATGCACCATTGTGCCCAGCTGGAAGCATACATTTTAATTAAAAAATATATTTTAGATCATAGAAGTAAATTTCAAGGGTTTTGCTTTGATGGTCTAGCACCTAGGTGAAAATAAGAATTATCTTCCTTTCTCCTTCTGCCCTTGTAGAAAATATTGGAAGAACTTCCATTAATAACTTGTTTTTTTCTGTATTACACTTATATTCCAATCCTTTAATTTCAAATATTTGTATTTTTAAAATTATCATATCTAACCACCCATTTTTCAAGATGCTTATGCTGTAAATGCATATAAAGACAGAACTGTTCTTAGGTAACATACAGTTGACCAAGAACACCTGGTATCTGTAACCAACTGATTTCTGCTCTGCACAGCCCTGGGGGTTGTACTAGGTTTTCTTAGGTCTTCTTTATGTCTATTCCCCTAGAAAAAGCTTTCAACAGAGTGAAAATTTTTCATCTAAACAAAGGTTGGAATATAAAGTCCAAAAACAGTGTGAGGTCCCTGGGTGTCTCTTCCAACCTCACAGGAGGTTAGGCACTTGGAATAAATACTATTGAGTGACTGACATAGGGCTAGCTACCTAGTAGGCAGTCACTAAACATTTTTTTAAATAAATGATGCTTGTTTTTACAAACTTTTGCAACTGTGGAGACCTCCTCATTTATATAGGACAAAATCTCTTTTCCTTTGGACTCTAGAATTTTGTTCCAGTGGGATTTATGAAAAAAGCCATCTCTTTGTCTGAGGATGAAGAGTGGAAGAGAATAAGAACACTTCTGTCTCCGACCTTCACCAGTGGAAAACTCAAGGAGGTAATAAAATAGGAGGGCTTTTCACTGGAAACTTGAAGAATAAATTTGGGGATGGGTAGAAAGCGAGATACATAGTAGTCCCTTTCCAAGGGATAGCCCTCTGAATTTGAACTTCCTAAAAATGTTCTTTTGTCTTTATGTTTTAGAAGATATATAGAAAGATTCATTATAAATGTCTCATACTTCTTCATCCTGGGAAAACCATAGCCTTGGGGACTGAGTCTCCTCACTTAACTATGGACAATCTTGTGTTTTGTGCATAGATGTTCCCCATCATTAACCAGTATGGAGCTGTGTTGGTGAAAAACATGAGACTGGAATCAGAGAAGGGCAAGTTGATCAACTTGAAAGAGTAAGTAGCAGGGCAGCTCGGGCATTCCAAGCTCCACCAGGAGCCCCTCCAACTGCCTGACACAGAACTGAATTCCAACTGCTGAGCTAGTGCAATGAGCAAACAAAGCAAGAGTTTGGAGTCACAACTCCAACTATTCACCCAAGAAGGAGCTGCTCCCAGGAGGAGACAGGGCAGCTGGGGGAGAAAGGATCTCTTCCTATCTGCCAAGGTTTATTTCCCTGCTATTTATGACTTTGAATATACTAGAAGAAAAAATACTGTCAAGGTCAAGGTCACCTTTTTTGAGTCAGTACCTCCACTCTTGTCCTGCTGAAGCTCAGTTTGTACACAACTATCCATCATCCTCATTCTACTTCTGCTACTGTAGTGTGTCTGATTATGGAACTTATCCCTGTGTGGGTGAACTTCTTGAGTTCAGAAGTGAGTCTAACTCAACTCACTGTCCCCATCACTCTTGGCACAAGGTCAGCATTTCATTTGCAACTCATAAAGGCCTCATAGTAAGTTTGAAGGGATCATGGACTCATCTGATAGTCCATCAGATAACTGAGTGTGTGTGGCTCTCTGCTTGTCTTGTCTGAGTATGTGGACTTACTCCTACTTCTTGCTGCATGTGTAGTGGAAGGATTGGGAAAAGGCACTGATTTTACTTTTCCATGTCTTTCTCTATTCAGCATCTTTGGGGCCTACAGCATGGATGTGATCATTGCAACATCATTTGGAGTGAGCATCGATTCCCTGAACAACCCACAAGATCCCTTTGTGGAGAAAGTCAAGAAGTTCTTAAAATTTGATTTCTTTGACCCTTTGCCCCTCTCAATAAGTATGTGGCCTACCATGCTATTAGTTCCTTCTCTCCATTTAAATAAGATCATTATTGTTATGTAATTAACATGTCTTTTAATTTATACACTTAATTTATACAACTAAATGGGTTTCAGTACAAAGATATATGCAACCATCACTAGTGACCATTTGTCAACTCAGAAGCAGGCTACCATTTCATTATCAACTCTCAATTTTCCAAGTCTAAGCAACCATGAATCTATTTTCTGACTATAGATTTGATGATACTGTGAGTTTTCTATTAATGAATCCTACAATATGTGGCTTTGCATGTCTGACTTCTTTCATTTATCATTGTATTTTCAAATTCTTCCATCCTAAGCATGTGTGAGTACTTCATTTCTTTTTTTAGAGAGAGGGAAAGAGAGAGAGAGAATTTTTAATATGTTTTTTTTAATTTTCGATGGACATAACATCTTTATTTTATGTGGTGCTGAGGATCAAACACAGCGCCCTGCGCATGCCAGGCGAGTGCACTACTGCTTGAACTACGTACAGTCCCAGCCCTTCATTTCTTTTTTAAAAGAAATTGTTTATTTATTTGTTCTAATGAATTATATATGACATCAGAATGCATTTCACTAAATAATACACAAATGGAGCACAACTTTTCACTTATGAACTTTTCATGAAGTAGATTCACAACATTTGTGTCATCATATATTTTCCTAGGGCAATGATGTTCATCTCATTCCACCATCACTCCTACACCCATCCCCCCTCCATTTCCCTTGCCCTATCCAAAGTTCTTTCATTTCTCTGATGACTGTCCCACCTATTATGAATCAGCATCCACTTATGAGAGAAAACATTTGGCTTTTTGTATTTTGGTATTGGCTTACTTCACTTAGCATGATATTCTCAACTTCATCCATTTATCTGAAAATTCCATGATTTTATTCTCTTTTAATGCTGAATAATATTCCATTGTGTATATGTACCATATTTTCTTTATCCATTCATCTGTTGATGGGCATCTAGGTTGGTTCTACAGTTTAGCTATTGTGAATTGAGTTGCTATAAACATTGATGTGGCTGCATCAATGCAGTATGCTGATTTTAAGTCCTTTGGGTATAAACCAAGAAGAGAGATGCTGGGTCAAATGGTGGTTCCATTCCAACTTGTCTGAGGAATCTCCATATTGCTTTCCAAAGTTGTTGCACCAATTTGCAGTCCCACCAGCAATATAAGTGTCTTTCCCCCCACATTCTCACCAACATATATTTTTGCTTGTTTTCTTTATAACTGCCATTCTTATTGGAGTGAGATGAAATCCTAGAATAGTTTTGATTTGCATTTCTGTAATTACTAGAGATGTTGAATATTTTTTCATATATTTGTTCATCAGTTGTAAATCTTCTTCTGAGAAATGTCTGTTCAATTCCTTAGCCCATTTATGGATAGGGTTATTTGTTGTTATTGTGGGGTTTTTGGTGTTAAGTTTTTTTGAGTTCCTTATATATCCTGGAGATTAGTGCTCTATATGATGTGCATGTTGTAAAAATTTGCTCCTATTCGTTAGGCTCTATCTTCACCTTATTGATTGTTTTTTTTTTGTTGTTGTTGTTGTTGATAAGAAGCTATTTAGTTTGAATCCATTCCATTTATTGTTTCTTGTTTTTATTTCTTACACTTTAGGAGTCTTAAGGAAAGTTTGAGCCTACTTTTTCTTCTATTAGGTTCAGGATCCCTAGCCTAATTTCTAGGTCCTTGATTCACTGTGAGTTAAATTTTGTGCATGGTGAGAGAGACTTAATTTCATTCTGCTACATATGGATTTCTAGTTTTTGCAGAATCATTTGTTGAAGAGGCTTTTTTTCCAGTGAATGTTTTTGGCACCTTTGCCTAGTATGAGATAACTGTATTTGTGTAGGTTTTTCTCTGTATCTTCTGTCCGTACCATTGGTCTACATGTCTGTTTTGGTGCCAATATGGATTTCCAGTGTTGCCAGCACCATTTATTGAATAGGCTCTTTTCTCCAGTGAATGTTTTTGGCACCTTTGTATAGTATAATATAACCATATTAATGTGGGCTTGTCTCTGTGTCCTCTATTCTGTACCATTAGTCTACAAGTCTATTTTGGTGCAGATATTATGCTGTTTTTGTTACTATTGCTCTGTAGTATTGTTTAAGGTCTGGTATAGTGATGCTTCCTGCTTCACTTTCTTGTTAAGGATTGCTAGCTATTCTGGGTCTCTTATTTTTCCAAATAAACTTTATGATTGCCTTTTCTATTTCTGTGAAGAATGCCATTGGGATTTTAATAGGGTTGCATTAAATCTGTAAAACACTTTTGGTAGTATGGATTTGCCAGAACATAATTGAGACTTTTTGCATGTATGTTCATTAAAGATATTGGTCTGAAATTTTCTTTTGTTGATGTGTCTTTGGCTGGTTTTGAAATCAGGGTGTACTGGCCTCATAGAATGAGTTTGGAAGTATTCCCTCTTTTGCTATTTCATGAAATAATTTGAAGAGTATTAGTATTAGGTCTTCTTTGAAGATCTTGTTAGAATCTGTCTGGCTGGGTCTCTTCTTTGTATGTAGGCTTTACATGGTGTCTTCTGTTTCCTTGCTGGTAATTGATCTGTTTAACTTGTGTATATTACCTCTATTGAGTTTGGGTAGGTCATGACTCCAGAAATTTGTCAATGTCTTTGATATTTTCTATTTAATTGGAGTACAAATTTTCAAAATAGTTTCTAATTATCTTATGTATCTTAGATGTGTCCATCATAATATTTCTTTTATTATCACAGATGTTAGTAATTTAAGTTTTCTCTCTCTTTATTTGTGTGACTAAGGTTTATGAATTTTATTTATTTTTTTCAAAGAACCAACTTTTTGATTTGTCATTTTTTTCAATTGTTTCTTTTGTTTCAGTTTCATTGATTTCAGCTCTGATTTTAATTATTTTCTGTCTTGTACTACTTTTGATGTTGATTGTTCTTTTTTTTGGGGGGGGGCTTTGAGATGTAATGTTAGGTCCTTTATTTATTGATTTTTTCTTCTTTCAAGGAATGAACTCCATGCAATGAATCCCAGAGATTTCAATATGTTGTATCAGTATTCTCATTTACCTCTAAGAATTTTTAAATCTCCTCTCTGATGTTTTCTGCTATCCCTTGCTCATTCAGTAGCATATTATTTAGTCTCCAAGTGTTGGAGTAGCTTCTTTTTCATTTTATCATTAATTTCTAATTTCTTTCCATTATAATCTGATGGCATTCATGGTAGTATTTGTTTGTATTTGCCAAGAGTTTCTTTGTGGCATAATATATGGTCTATTTTAGAGAAGGATCCATGTACTGTCAAAGAAGAAAGTGTATTCACTCATTGATGGATGAAATATTCTCTATATCTCTTAAGTCTAAGTTATTGATTGTATTATTGAGTTCTATATTTTCTTGGTTTAGCTTTTGTTTGGGAGATATATCCAGTGGTGAATGAGGTGTGTTAAAGTCACCCAGTATTATTGTGTTGTGGTCTATTTGACTCTTGAAATTAAGAAGAGTTTGATGAATGTAGATGGCCTTTACATTTGGCCTTTTCATGTTATCCTGTAATTAATTGTTTGGGGCATAAGTATTTATAATTGTTATTTCTTGTTGATGAAGCTCTGGGTTTAGAAATCTGAGAGATCCCAATTGATTTCCTCCTATATGTAATCTGATTCCTTTGTCTTGTGGCTTTTAAATTTCTTTCTTTATTCTGTATGTTAGGCATTTTTATTGTTATTGCCTTAGTGTAGATCTGTCATGATTTTGTACACTTGGTATCCTATAAGCCTTTTGTATTTGATTTTCCAATTTATTATTCAGGTTTGGAAAAGTTACTGATATTATTTCATGGATAAATTATTCATTCCTATGTTTTGGAACTCTATACCTTCTTCTCTCCCAATAATTCTTACATTTGGCCTTTTCGTGTTATCCCATAATTCATGAATGTTCTGCTCATGGTTTCTTACCATCTTCACTGTGTGGTCAACTTTACTTTCAATTTTGTATATTTTGTCTTCATTGTCTGAGGTCCTATCTTTCAAGTGATCCAGTCTGTTGGTGATAATTTCTATTGAGTATTTTAATTTGGTTTACTGTTTCCTTCATTTCAAAGATTTCTTTTCCTTTTTTGGTAGAATCTCTATCTCCTTATTGAAGTAATCTTTTGCTTCCTGTATTTGACCGTGTAGCTCTTTATTTAATTGACCTTTTGTTGCCTATGTTTGCTTTCTTTAATTCACAGAACATTTTAATTACATACATCCTGAACTCCTCTTGGACATCTCTTCTGCTGTGCTGGCCATTGGTTCTAGTAATGTATCTTGGTTTGTTTGGGGCACTTTATTCCCTTGTATTTTTCATATTGTTTGTCTTTCCCTTTAGCAGTGTAGATCCAAGGTATTACAGTTTTTACCAATAGATTTATAGTGTCCCTGCAGAATTCCATGACCTCTCTTTTCAGGAGGAGATCAATATTAACATATACCAATGAAAACAATATGCAGGCTTAATTAAACCAAATAGCTTTCATTGAGATGTTTCCTGTTTTGTCAAAATAGACAGAAATGGTGAGTTTGATTATTATTAACAATATAAACAGTAGGTTGCAAAAGGACCTACAGTTTATAATGATGGACAAAGAGAGAAGTGGGGGCGGGTTTAGGATGAGATGTTAAGGAGGTAGGAGATGAGGATATAGAGTTATTAGATCTTAGGAAACATAAAGGAGGAATCAAAAGATGTTGGATAGTAGCAGGAGAAAAGAGACTTTGGGGAGATAGATAAGTTGGAAGGGGAGAGAGAGGGAGGGAGGGAGGAAGAGGCTAGAACAACAAATTATTTTGCCAATATTCTGTTGAGATTTTGCATCCATAATTATAAGATATATCATTTTGTAGTTCTATGTTATCTTTGTGTTAATTCTTAGAATTAGGTTAACACTGGCATTTTAGGATCTAATACAGTGTTCACTGTATTCTATATTTAGAAAACAATAGATATTTCTATGAATGTTTGGAAAGAGGTAAAGAATTGGTATTAGTTCTTTTAGTCTTTGGTAGAATTGTCCATGAAACATCTGGACCTGAGCTTCACTTTGTAGAAAAGTTCTTAATTTCTAACTTAGTCTCATCACATGATGTATGTCAATATATATTTTATATTACTTTTTGTGTCAGTTTCTGTTGTTTGTGTCTCTTTATGAATTTGTCTATTTCATTTATGTAATTTATATAATTATTCTGATAATCTGATTGTTACAATATCTTTATATTTCTTTCTATATTTATAATTTCAGTATTTCCCCAGTTTTTATTTTGAATGCTACTAATTGTAGCCTTTTTATTTCTTGGTCAGTGTAGCTATTAGTTTGCCAATTTTGTTGGTTTTATTGAAAGAATTGTATTTGTTTTCATTAATTACTTCTATTTATTTTATTTTTTATTTGATTAGTTTCCACTTTGATCCTTAATATTTTTTTCTTCTGTTTCCTTTAAGTTTAATTTGCTCTTCCTTTTTTTATGATTTATTGTGTAAAGTTTGATCATTCATTTCTGATCTTTGTATTATGTAATAGATAATAATTTCCCTCTGTACAGTGATGGCTTTTTCTCCATTACACAAATTTTACATATTATGCCTCCTTTTTTCCTTTCAACACTATCTATTTCACTTTATATTTATTCTTTCATCCAGTGTTTATTTAGGTGAATATTGATCAATTTGCCCATATTTGAGTTTCAAAATTTTCTTTTTAATAATGCCTTCTGGATTCCTCCCATGGTGCTTGAGAAACACATGCTCTGTTGGTCCCATCCTGACTGCTCTTTCTTGAAGAGCATGATTAACTGCAGCATCAGTCTAAAGCCTAGTTTTATCCAAAGACACGCTATTCCAGTACACGAAGGGGAAAGGGGTCAGGGTTTCCATCTTGCTCCTTTGGTCACTCCACAGAGATAGAAGGGGCCACTGATTTCAGTGGTATGGTGCTGGCCCTATATATGACATCCTCTTGCTCAGCCAGTGTACTGGAGCCCAATCGGTGGTCCCAGCAGGAACAGTTCCTCTTTAGGAACCCTTGTGACTTCCACTTTTCTGATTGGTAGAAAAGATGTAATTGCTTCAGGTAAATTTTACATTTTTCACTGAAGTGTCCTTTGTTTTTTCTTTTCCCTGCAGCAATCTTTCCATTCCTTACTCCAGTTTATGAGGCAATGAATATCTCTCTGTTTCCAAAGGATGTCACAAATTTTTTAAAGAAAGCTATAAACAGAATGAAAGAAAGTCGCCTTCAAGAGAAACAACAGGTAAAATTCTGGTTGTGGTCACAGAGGTTCATTTTTGATAATTTATTTGCCTATGGGTGTATGACTTCCATACTTCTTTGTATATTCTTAAAAGGTAGATGAAGAAGAACTCTTGGTTGAGAGTAGTAGAAGCTTTCCATTTGGGGAGAATAAAGAATTTAACATCTGGTAATTGAGAAACAAGAATGAATCAGAGAGGGAACTGAATTAGAGTAAGATATATTCCATGCTTTTATAATTATGTCAAAATGGACTCTACTTTCATATAACTAAAAAGAACTAATAAAAAAGACTTAAATAAATAAAATTATATATTCCAAATACTGAAAAAATAATGAACCAGAGAGAAATCATTTACAATTAAATAATGGGCATGGTAATTATTCTGTCAAGGCATAAATATTGCTGATAGGAAAAGTCCCAAATGCTCTAAAAAGGAGTTCTTGTACATTGTTGAATAGATCTGTAAATTAGGATAGCCTTTATGGAAAACTGTCTGGAGGGCCTTCAGAAATCAAATACAGACCCACGGTATAATCCAGCAATCTCACTACTAAGTGTATAATCACAGGAAATGAAATCTGCACTCCCATGTTTATTGCAACACTATGTTAAAATTGTTCTTATTAATTGAGCCAAATCTATTTTGAAAATATTCATCATCAGGAAATGATAAATGCAGTTAAAGATGTGTCTAAACTGACATAAACATCAAACAGCATATACATATATCAAAGTAATAGGGTACCTTGTTCATATGTAGAACTTAATTTTTTTATAAACCTTAGGGTTTGCTCTTTGAAATAATTTTTTTAAATAGAGGAAAAAAGTTTTATCATATTTCTTCTCCTCAAAAGATACAATTTCAACATAATTTTTTTTTCCTGGTGCTTTAATTTTATCAGATTTATATGGTCAAGAATCATTGCATTTCCAAACCTCTCACTTTACAAACTCTCCACAGAAGGCATCCTCAGGCTAGCTGGCACTGTTTGGCCCCTCATGGAGCAGGCATGGGGTTCTTTAGGTGAAGGTTTTGCCTCATGTACAAAGCCCAGCACAAGGATGTGTGCAGGCCAGGGACCAGGATGGGCCCTCCAGGTGTCAGTACAAAGTTCATAGCTTCAAGCATGGTGGGATCTTTCAAGAAGCTTGCTCAAAATCTGATGGTGAACTCTAAAAATGGCAGGAGATTAATTTGTGATGTCTTTGGTGAAGAGTAGTACAGTCCAGGACTTCTCCCTGAGCAAATAAATGTAACAGGAGACAAAGCCAGCCACTCTCTGGCCAGGAGGCTGTGTTCAGAATCCACAGGAGCTCACAAGCAGGGAGAGCAAAGGCCAGTAGCTATTGGACACCATAGCCTGTTTTCACTCAGGGAAACGTCCTACTGTCCAAAGTTTATAGATGGATGCTTTTCTTCAAAGATGACTTAGAAAACTCCAGCTGGACTTTTGTACTTGAAGAAGTCATAGCCTCAGAAGGGAAGATAAGTTCTGCACACTTAATTTTTTTCTGACTTCATAATTGATCTTCTATCTTTGAAATCTCTCTGTTTCTAGCATCGGGTGGATTTTCTTCAGCTTTTGATAAATTCTCAGAATTCCAAAGATGTGGAGTCTCATAAAGGTAAACAAGGTTGCTATCTCGTCTACTGATGGGGAAACTCAGAGGGAAGAATTGTTCTGGAAATGTGCAGGAGATTTTCCAGGAAGAAGAGTATTTCTACCAAGTTGCATAAAGTGCATGCTTGGATATCATATACAGTAGCCTGAGGAACTTTCTAGAGAAGCACACCTAGAGCCATGTTCAATGTTGAAGCTGATTTAAACAAGTATTTCTTTTACCAGCATGGTATTTTCATTCAACATATTTTCTTACTGTTTTTATTTTGATGCTCAATTCTCCCATATTTGTCCACTGGAATCCCTTTCATGTAGGCTCCTGAGTCTTCTATTATTATTGTCACCTTTTAAATGATTGTTTTAAAAGTAGCTTCTGTTTATTCTGGCCATAGCAATATTGAGCTGAAAACACAGAGGTTCTTCATGTAGTCTTGAATACACTGCTTCACTCCTAATATCCACCACCAGAGAGTTATATTTATTACAGTTCAGGAACCTGTGTTGACACACTTCTATCATTCACAGTCCACAGATTTCCTTAGGGTTTGCTCTTGGTCTTGTACATTCTATGACATGTATCCACATTATAGTAGCACACAGTGTATTCGGTGCTCTTTTCATTTATTTTCTAAGTATTTTCTTGCTTTCTAATTTAAGATATTCTAGGTTTCTGCTCTGTTTCCCCTGACAGGTTTGTTTTTTTGTTTTTCCAATTAATTGAATTTAGAAATCAAAATTTGTGATCATCTTGTGAATTTTTGCTTTTAGATACTCTCAGTAGACAACATTATTAAATTGAAATACTTCTACATGGAACAGAGGAAAGAAATATTTCTGTATCTACTCACATCCAGTAATATAAACTATTTTTCTCTCTCCTTCAAAAAATTTTTCCTAGTTTATTGCTTATTTCTGTAATACACAAATACTCCCATTGCAGTTCTAATTTGAGGTACCTAGTGCCTTGACAACTCCTGAATGTTGAGCAATTAATTCTAAAGATGAACATTTGACTTACTACAGCCTGACAGTATACATATTTTTTAAAAAGATATTTTTATTTTTTAGTTGTAGGTGCACACAATGCTTTTATTTTATTTTTATGTGGTGCTGAGGACCAAACCCAGTGCCTCGCATGTGCTAGGTGAGTGTTCTACCACTGAGCTACAACCCCAGACCCAGTGTACATATTTTTATGTTCACATTTACATATCATATATCTATCTATCATCTATCTTTCTATATATCTATCTATATATCTAACTATCTATCTATCTATTTGTCTATCCATCCATCCATCCATTCATCCATCTATCCTGAATGTATCTACCCAGTTCTATTCAGGTTTCTAAGATAAAGGAAACAGTCTATAGTTTAACTCTTCAATAAAATAGCCACCAAACACATGTGCCTACTTAGCACTTGACATGTGGCTAGTGCCACTGAAGTATATTGATTTTTAATTAATTAAAATCTAAACCCCCACAGGTGGCTGGTAGCTATGAATGCCAACATTTGCGCTCCAAATCTTGACTTTTATTTGGTGTAGTTGAGAGGGTTACCAGGAATTGAACTCAGGGGCACTCAACCACTTTGTATTTTATTTAGAGACAGGGTTTCACTGAGTTGCACAGTGCCCTGCTGTTGCTGAGGTTGGTTTGAACTCATGATCCTCTTGCCTCAGCCTCCTGCAGGGATTACTGGTGTGTGCCGCTGCACCTGGCCTAAACCTTGACTTTATAGTCCTATTTCATGGGGTCCATACTCACTGGGATAAAAGATTTGATAATTAAATGCTCTCATGACATCATCATAGAAAATCATAATCAGTAAATCTGAACTCTGTAGACCATTCAAACACTTGTTTTATGTATACTTTTTTATCTTGAATTGCATGTTTGGCACAGAGACCATGTTTATTTCAGGGCCCAGGTATCTAAAAGTCCATATTGATCATACTGTGTATCTTAGATAGAAATTGTATCTCTTGAAATTACCTATCTTTGGTGGTGCTGAGAATGGCACAGTTAGTAGCTAAGTCCAAGAGTGGTGTAGACCTCAAGAAAACTGGATTTAAAAAAGTTTTCCTTTGTTTCCCCTATTGGATAGACATGAGAGTGAAAACCACTCTGAGAATGACCCTGAATTGCTTTTCCACGGTCCTGCCTAGTGATCGGTGGGTTTTAATGGGATTTCTCTTCATCTAAACCCTGATGTTGTGATTTGCTGGATTTATCTAAATTGTGTTTCCTCTTCCGTTAGTCCTGTCTGATCTGGAGCTTGTGGCTCAATCAATTATCTTCATTTTTGCTGGCTATGAGGCCACTAGCAGTGCTCTTTCCTTCATTTTGTATGAACTGGCCACCCATCCTGATGCCCAGACCAAACTGCAGCAGGAGATTGATGCGGCTTTGCCCAATAAGGTGAGAAGATGGTACCTGGAGAGGGAGGAGAGAGGTGGAGCCTCAACAAGACTGCCTCCTCATCACTTCCTAGGAGGCTTTATCCAAAATATAGTCACTGATTCTTTTCACCAGCTCTTTTGGAAAGGTTTTGAAGAGAGAAATGAAAGGTAAAACACAGTATTGAGGGGAAAATACAAGGAATTTTGAAAAGAGTGTAATTTCTCAAAACTACAAGGAATTTTGAAGAGTGTAATTTCAGTAATATCCATTACCAGTTACCATGATGATACCTAGCAAGTGTAAGCATGTGTCACTCAAGTGTCCAGATCATTGGATCTGATGAACTATGGCAAGAGCTCCTGCCTGGCTGTCTGCTGAGTGATCCTTGGCTTGGTGGGCAGGCTTACTATGCTCTGCTCCACACATCTTCACACTCTAGTCATGTATTAGAGAGAAGCAGCCAAGGGATGAGTCAGGTTTTCTGGCTCCCAAGCCAAACACTTTACTTCTACCTTGTGTCCTCTCCAATGTCACATCAGGCATTATCCACGTGTTGTGCCTGCTGTCCTCACACCTCTTCCTAAACAGGGAGTCTATCATATCTGAAGACACATGGTTTCTGGGGCTGGCATGGCTGGTTTGGCAGTGAAGTGGGCACAAAGCCTCTTCTTCAGAGCTCACAATGAAGCCCTGGAGAACAATCAGGAGAATGGTCCAGAAACAGAGGGTGGGGCTGAGAGTGGTTTTCTGTTCTCCTTAGAATGTCCTCTGAAACTGAAATTGTGTGACATGGTGCCATCGAATCTTAGCCTTCTTTTGGTGGTATTAGGGTGGAAGTTACCAGTTTCTCCCAACATTCATTTTTTACATGATGTAGTGTTATCTCTAAAAATATATATATATATATATATATATATATATATATATATATATATATATATATTCAAAGCAGGATTATTCAAGAAAAAACAGATGTATAATGGGTTATTTTCTCTTTTCTATGTTCTGTTTCCCTGAAATAGGCATGTGACTTTTCTAGAGAAAGGTAACAGTGACTTTTACATTATTTTGCCTGAGTGTAATTGTCATATTCTATTAGTTACTTGAAAAAAAGTATGAGAAAAAGTAGTACATGATGATTCTGAGGATATTATACACTGAACTTGGGATTGTCCCAAAGATCTCGTATGTATATGGTTGTCAAATGGACATGATTGTTATTATAATGCTTAGTCAATTGTAAGCACTATTCTCCTTCACCATCCTTTTATTCTTGGGACAGTGTAACACTTTAATAAAACTATGTAGATTGAGTTTAAATTTAGTTCCAAACATGCATTTCCAAAAAATCTTATTTTTTCTCTTCAGGCACCTGCTACCTATGATACCGTGTTACAGATGGAGTACCTGGACATGGTGGTGAATGAAACTCTCAGGTTGTACCCAATTGCTGGCAGACTTGAGAGGGTCTGTAAGAAAGATATTGAAATCAATGGAGTGCCCATTAGGAAGGGGACAGTGGTGATGATACCAAGCTTTGTTCTTCATCGAGACCCACTGCACTGGCCAGAGCCTGAGGAGTTCCGCCCTGAAAGGTACAGGGCCTCTGGGAAAGGGAACTGCTCTGGGCTAGGGTTGTCCAAGCATGTCCTTGTATTTCTTATCACAGATGACATACAGGTAGCTATGTAATCATTTTTTTATTGGTTGTTCACAACATTACAAAGCTCTTGACATATCATATTTCATACATTAGATTGAAGTGGGTTATGAACTCCCACGTTTTACCCCAAATGCAGATTGCAGAATCATGTCGGTTACACATCCACAAATTTACATAATTCCCTATTAGTAACTGTTGTATTCTGCTACCTTTCCTATCCCCTACTATCCCCCCTCCCCTTCCCTCCCATCTTCTCTCTCTACCCCATCTACTGTAACTCATTTCTCTTCTTGTTTATTTTCCCATTCCCCTCACAATCTCTTATATGTAATTTTGTATAGCAATGAGGGTCTCCCTTCATTTCCATGCAATTTCCCTTTTCTCTCCCTTTCCCTCCCATCTCATGTCTCTGTTTAATGATAATCTTTTCTTCCTGCTCTTCCTCCCTGCTCTGTTCAAAGTTGCTCTCATTATATCAAAGAAGACATTTGGTATTTGTTTTTTAGGGATTCGCTAGCTTCACTAAGCATAATCTGCTCTAGTGCCATACATTTCCCTGAAATTCCATGATTTTGTCATTTTTTAATGCTGCATAATACTCCATGGTGTATAAATGCCACACTTTTTTATCCATTCATCTATTGAAGGGCATCTGGGTTGTTTCCACAGTCTAGCTATTGTGAATTGTGCTGCTATGAACATCGATGTGGCAGTATCCCTGTAGTATGCTCTTTTAAGGTCTTCAGGGAATAGTCTGAGAAGGGCAATAGCTGGGTCAAATGGTGGTTCCATTCCCAGCTTTCCCAGGAATCTACATACAGCTTTCCAAATTGGCTGCAACAATTTGCAGTCCCACCAACAATGTACAAGTGTACCCTTTTCTCCACATCCTCACCAGCACTTGTTGTTGTTTGACTTCATAGTGGCTGCAAATCTTACTGGAGTGAGATACTAGAGATGGTATCTTAGAGTGGTTTTGATTTGCATTTCTCTGACTGCTAGAGATGGTGAGCATTTTTTCATGTACTTCTTGATTGATTGTATATCCTCCTCTGAGAAGTGTCTGTTCAGGTCTTTGGCCCATTTGTTGATTGGGTGATTTGTTATCTTATTGTCTAATTTTTTGAGTTCTTTGTATACTCTGGATATTAGGGCTCTATCTGAAGTGTGAGGGGTAAAAATTTGTTCCCATGATGTAGGCTCCCTATTTACCTCTCTTATTGTTTTTCTTGCTGAGAAAAAAACTGTTTAGTTTAAGTAAGTCCCATTTGTTGAATCTTGTTGTTAACTCTAGTGCCATGGGTGTCCTATTAAGGAATTTGGAGCCCGACCCCACAATATGTAGATTGGAGCCAACTTTTTCTTCAATCAGACGCAGAGTCTCCCATTTGATATCAAGCTCCTTGATCCATTTTGAGTTAACTTTTAGGCATGGCGAGAGAAAGGGATTCAGTTTCATTTTGTTGCATATGGATTTCCAGTTTTCCCAGCACCATTTGTTGAAGATGCTGTTCTTCCTCCATTGCATGCTTTTAGCCCCTTTATCAAATATAAGATACTTGTAACTTTGTGGATTAGTCTCTGTGTCCTCTATTCTATACCATTGGTCCACCCGCCTGTTTTGGTACCAGTACCATGCTGTTTTTGTCACTATTGCTCTGTAATATAGTTTGAAATCTGGTATCGCTATACCGCCTGATTCACACTTCCTGCTTAGAATTGCTTTTGCTATTCTGGGTCTTTTATTTTTCCATATGAATTTCCTGATTACTTTGTCTATTTCTACAAGAAATGCCATTGGGATTTTGATTGGCATTGCATTAAAACTATAGAGAACTTTTGGTAATATCGCCATTTTGATAATGTTAGTTCTGCCTATCCATGAACAGGGTATATTTTTCCATCTTCTAAGATCTTCTTCTACTCCTCTCTTTAGGGTTCTGTAGTTTTTATTGTATAAATCTTTCACCTCTTTTGTTAGGTTGATTCCCAAGTATTTATTTTTTTTTTTGAGGATATTGTGAATGGAGTGTTTTTCCTCATTTCCGTTTCAGAAGTTTTGTCACTGATATACAGAAATGCCATTGATTTATGCATGTTGATTTTATATCCTGCCACTTTGCTGAATTCATTTATTAGTTCTAGTAGTTTTTTTGTAGACCCTTTTGGGTCTTCTAGGTATAGAATCATGTCTTCTGAAAATAGTGATAATTTAAGTTCTTCTTTTCCTATTTTTATGCCTTTAATTTCTTTTGTCTGTCTAATTGCTCTGGCCAGTGTTTCGAGAACTATATTGAATAGAAGTGGTGATAGAGGGCATCCCTGTCTTGTTCCAGATTTTAGAGGGAATGCCTTCAATTTTTCTCCATTCAGAATGAAGCTAGCCTGAGGCTTAGCATAGATAGCTTTTACAATGTTGAGGTAAGTTCCTGTTATCCCTAGTTTTTCTAATGTTTTGAACATAAAGGGATACTGTACTTTGTCGAATGCTTTTTCTGCATCTATCAAGATGATCATATAGTTCTTACCTTTAAGTCTATTGATGTGGTGAATAACATTTATTGATTTCCGTATATTGAACCATCCTTGCATCCCAGGGATGAATCCTACTTGATCATGGTGCACAATTTTTTTGATGTGTTATTGGATTCGATTCGCCAGAATTTTATTGAGGATTTTTGCGTATAGGTTCATTAGAGATATTGGTCTGTAGTTTTCTTTCTTTGAGGTGTCTTTGTCTGGTTTCAGAATGAGGGTGATGTTGGCCTCATAGAATGAATTTGGAAGAGCTCCCTCTTTTTCTATTTCCTGAAATAACTTGAAAAGTATTGGTATTAATTCTTCTTTAAAGGTTTTGTAAAACTCCGCTGTATACCCATCCAGTCCTGGGCTCTTCTTGGTTGGTAGTCTTTTGATTGCTTCTTCAATTTCATCCATTGATATTGGTCTGTTCAAATCGTATGTGTCCTCCTGACTCAGTCTGGGCAAGTCACATGACTTAAGAAATTTATCGATGTCTTCACTATCTTCTATTTTATTGGAATATAGGTTTTCAAAATAATTTCTAATTGTCTTCTGTATTTCTGTAGCATCTGTTGTGATATTGCCTTTTGCATCCCGTATGTTAGTAATTTGAGTTCTCTCTCTTCTTCTCTTTGTTAGCATGGCTAAGGGTCTGTCAATCTTATTTATTTTTTTGAAGAACCAACTTTTAGTTTTGTTAATTTTTTCAATAGTTTCTTTTGTTTCAATTTCATTGATTTCCACTCTGATTTTAATTATTTCTTGCCTTCTGCTACATTTGCTGTTGTTTTGCTCTTCCTTTTCTTGGGCTTTGAGATGATGTGTCAGCTCATTTGTTTGTTGGTTTTTTCTTTTTTTGAGGAATGACCTCCAGGCGATGAATTTCCCTCTTGAAACTGCTTTCATTGTGTCCCATAGATTCCAATACGTTGTGTCTGTATTTTCGTTTATCTCTAAGAATTTTTTGATTTCCTCCTTTATGTCTTCTGTAACCCACTGATCATTCAGTAACATATTGTTCATTTTCCATGTGATGTATGATTTTTCCTTTCTTCTTTTATCATTGATTTCCAGTTTCATTCCATTATGATCAGATAAAATGCATGGTATTATCTCCACCCCTTTATATTTACTGAGGGTTGCCCTATGGCATAATATATTGTCTATTTTTGAGAAGGATCCATATGCTGCTGAGAAAAAAGTATATCCATTTGATGATGGTTGATATATTCTATATATGATAGTTAAGTCTAGGTTATTGATTGTGGTATTGAGTTCTATATTTTCTTTACTCAACTTTTGCTTGGAGGATCTGTCCAATGGTGAGAGAGGTGTGCTGAAGTCACCTATAATTATTGTGTTGTGGTCTATTTGATTCTTGAACTTGAGGAGAATTTGTTTTATGAATGTCACAGCACCATTATTTGGAGCATAAATATTGATAATTGTTATGTCTTGTTGGTGAATGGTTCCTTTTAACAGTATATAACGTCCTTCCTTATCCCTTTTGATTAACTTAGTCTTGAAGTCGATTTTATTCGATATGAGGATGGCCAACCCTGCTTGCTTACAAGGACCGTGTGAGTGGTATATTTTTTCCCATCCTTTCACCTTCAGCCTGTGTATGTCTTTTCCAATCAGATGTGTCTCCTGGAGGCAGCATATTGTTGGATTTGCTTTTTTAATCCATGATACCGCCTATGTCGCTTTATTGGAGAGTTTAAGCCATTAACATTTAGAGTTACTATTGACATATTGTTTGTACTTCCAGCCATGTTTGATTATTTATCCTTTTTTTTAAATTTAGTTTGTTTCTCCATGATTAGCTTTCCCCCCGCCCTCTGTCTTTACAGAGACACTTCCCCCTGATGGTTTTGATTATTGTTTTTCATTTCCTCCTCATGTAGTGTTTTGCTCAAGATGCTTTGCAATGCTGGTTTACTGGCTGCAAATTCTTTTAACTTTTGTTTATCATGAAAGATTTTTATTTCGTTGTCATACCTGAAGCTTAATTTTGCTGGATACAGAATTCTTGGTTGGCATCCATTGTCTTTCAGTGTTTGAAATACATTGGTCTATGACCATCTTGCTTTCAGCGTCTGTGATGAAAACTCCGTTGTTAACCTTATTGATTTACCCCTGAATGTAATCTGCCCTCTTTCTCTTGTAGCTTTAAATATTTTCTCTTTGTTCTGTATATTGGATGTCTTCATAACAATGTGTCTTGGCGTTGGTCTACTGTGATTTTGTATGCTCGGTGTCCTGTATGCATCTACAATTTGCATATCCATTTCCTTTTTTATTTCTGGAAAGTTTTCTGTAATTATTTCATTCAGCCGGTTACTCATTCCCTTGGTTTGAATCTCTATACCTTCCTTTATCCCGATGACTCTTAAGTTTGTCTTTTTTATGTTATCCCATATCTCTTGGATGTTTCTCTCATGATTTTTAACCAGCCTATCTGAGTTGGCTAGACTCTTTTCAAGATGATATATTTTGTCTTCATTATCTGACGTTCTGGCTTCTACTTGCTCCACTCTGTTAGTGATACTCTCATTTGAGTTTTTAATTTGGTTTATAGTTTCTTTCATTTCTAGAATTATTGTTTGATTTTTTTATAATCTCTATCTCCTGATAAAGATGCTTAACTTCTTCTTTGATCTGTTTATGTAATTCGTTTTCAATGTGTTCTTTCACTGTTTGAATTTGCTGTCTCATATCCTCTTTAAGGTTCCATTCCATCTGTCTAAGGTGTTCCTTGAGTTCTTTATATGACCATTTTTCTGATGACTCTAGGTCCTCCTGAATATTTAGGCTGCCCTGCATTTTTTGTACTCCTTTTCTTTCTTGCTTTTTCATGTTGCTCATGTTACTTCTTGTTCTATTTTACTGCTGAGTTACTGTTTACTCCTATAAATTTATTTGATGCTTGAGAGGAAAGGTATTAGAAGGGAAGGGAAGAAGTCACTAAAGAGAATGAGAGTAAGCAGGTAGAATTCAAGGAATGGGGAATAAGAAAATTGAAAAGAAATGAAAAGACAAAAGAAGAAAAAATAGGAAATAAAAAAAATTTAAAAACAATAATAAAAAATTAAAATTAAATTTAGAAGAAAAAAATTAAAAAAAAAATTTTCAAAAAATTTAAAAATCAACAAGAAAGAAAAATGAAAATGAAAAAAAATCAAAAAAAGAGAAAAAAAAACTAATAAATGCAGTCTTAGAGTTTGATTAACTTCTCTTCCAGTAGGTGGAGCTCTGCCCACCAGGCCAAGCTTCTCCTGTCAATACGCGGGAACCAATCACTGTGCAGAAGCCCCTCCTCTCAGACTGGGCGAGTCTCCAATCCTGAGTGCCTACGGCCTCCTCTTGTGTCTAGTCACTTCCCCACTTTTCCTCTAGCCAGGCCCCCCTCACCGGTGACGCTCACCACAATACTGGCAACATGCCAGGTCTGCTGCTCCTGGGAGCCCTGTTTTCATGAATGACTTGGCACACTCTTTCTGTTTGCCATTCCCTCAGACCCTAAGTTTGTAGACCTTGGGGCTGAGAATCCTCAGCGAATTTTACTTGCCCTCCGGTAGCCATGCCCCCGGTAGCTGGTGCAAGAGAACTCAGTTGTCAGCACTGGTGGGAGCAGTAGCCGGGGGTTCCGCACCGTGGGTCCCGCACCACTTCTGATTCCCTGGGTCTGGCCATGGCACTCATGGGAGAGCTGGGAGGGGCCCTTAAGGTTTCCCCAATGTGTGGAGAGGGAAGGCTAGGGGATTACACACCTGTAGCCACAGGTTTCAATGAAGTTATCTCCTCCACCGCAGTCTGATGACGTCAGTTCTCTGCCATGGTGGTATCTCTTGCAAATGGCGACAGTTTGTTTCCCTTTGCCGGGTGACCAATGCAACGGGTGGGTCCTTACTGTCTCTCCCAAGCCCCGTTTCAATCCTGTGGCCACTACCTATGAAGGCTCGGTTGGCATTTACCTCCATAGGATCAGAAGGGCTGACCAGTTGTTTCAGCTTGATGGATTAGTGCTGAGTCACAGCTGTTTGTCTGCGGGAAGCAGGCGAACGGGAGCTTGAATTCAGCCAATCCGGGCTCAGTGTGTGTTCTGAGAGGCCCAGACTGTTCGCCCCAGATCCATGTCAGCTCAGCATTGACTAGTGATCCTGAGCAAACAGCATTTAGACTGTTTAAGGCTCCCTATGCCTGCACAGCTGAAGAGGTCAGAGACTTGATCTCTCCATGCCTACCACCATGTTGGTTCTCCCTATGTAATCATTTTCATATATGTCTTTGTATTTTAAGCAGTTTTCCTGTTATAAATATAACATTTTCTTGCAAAATGATATGAATTTATGACAAGGAACAAAACGAATGCTATGTCCATTCACTATCCTAAATTCTTTTTAAAGTTTTTTAAATTAATTTAAAAAATGACAACAGAATGCATTATAATTCTTATTACACATATGCAACACAATTTCTCATGTCTCTGTATATAATGTATGTTGACACCAATTCTTGTCTTCATACATGTACTTTGGATAATGATATTCATTACATTCCATCATCCTTGCTAACCCCCTGCCCCCTCCCTTTCCCTTCCACCCCTCTGTCCTATCTAGAGTTCATCTATTCCTCCCATGCTCCCTCTCCCTACCCCACTATGAGTCAGCCTCCTTATATTAGAGAAACATTCAGCATTTGGGGTTTTTTTCGAATTAGCTAACTTCATCTTCTCCAATGCCATCCATTTACCTGCAAATGCCATGATTTTATTCTGTTTTAATGATGAGTAAAATTCCATTGTGTATATATGCCACATTTTTAAAATCCATTCATCTAATGAAGGGCATCTAAGGTTGGCTCCACAGTTTATCTATTGTGAATTGTGCTGCTATAAACACTAATGTGGCTGTGTTCCTGTAGCATGCTGTTTTTTAAGTCTTTTGGCTATAAACCAAGGAGAGGGATAGCTGGGTCAAATGGTAGTTGCATTCCCAGATTTCCAAGGAATCTCCACACTCCTTTCCATATTGGCTGCTCCAATTTACAGTCCCACCAGCAATGTATGAGTGTACATTTTTTCCCTACATTCTCACCAACACTTATTGTTGTCCTAATAATAGCTGCCATTCTAACTGGAGTGAGATGATATCTTAGAGTAGTTTTGATTTACATTTCTTGAATTGCTAGAGATGATGAGCATTTTTTCATATATTTGTTGATTGATTGTATGTCCTCATCTGAGAAGTGTCTGTTCAGGTCCTTGGCCCATTTATTGATTGGGTTATTTGGTTTTGTGGTGCTTTGCTTTTGAGTTCTTTATATACTCTAGAGAGTGGTGTTCTATCTAATGTGTGAGGGGTAAAATTTTTCTCCCAAGCTATAGGCTCCTTATTCACCTCACAAATTATTTCTTATGCTGAGAATAAACTTTTTAGTTTGTTAAATTCTCTAAATAATTATGAATTAATAATATGACCATGTTCTCATAAACTTTATTATGCATATATAGATATTTTTGCAAAACTAGATTGTATCACATTTTATATGATTTTTGCTAGCACTTGATAATTTTTGCATTCAACCTCTTGCATGTATGTGGTTTTTTTGGGGGGGTATCAGGAATTGAACTCAGGGGCGGTGGACCACTGAGCCACATTCATAGCCCTATTTTGTATTTTATTAGAGACAGGGTCTCACTGAGTTGCTTAGTGCCTCACTAAATTGCTGAAGTTGGCTTTGAACTTGGGATCCTACTATCTCCTCCTCCCAAGTCGCTGGGATTACAGCCGTGTGCCACTGTGCTCAGCCTGTACGTATGGTTTTTGGATCTATAATTTCAACTAACTAAATAAACGTTTTTTCTTATCAGTTTCCCCTAAACAGTCTAATACAGTAAGTATTTATATACTATTTACATATTATTAGTTAATATAAGCAATCCAGAGATGATTTAAAATATATTTCAGGATGTGCCTAGGTTATACCAGTATTTTCTCATTATTTTGTAAGAGACTTCAACACCCAGGATCTTGTTTATTCTGATGCTAAAACTAATTCTCCTCAGATATGGCACCATAACTCTGTGTATGTGTGTGTGTGTGTGTGAGTGTGTGTGTGTGTGTCTGTGTTTTCAAATTTCATAGCATGTCCCATAACTGACATAACCACTATCTCATTTCATTTTATGTATTCACTCTAATACTCCTTATATTTTTTATGTGTGTTGTTTCCTTTACTGTCTCAACTTATCATGATTTCCTTTGAAACAAAATTTATCTCATCTCAAAAAGACTGAAAGATCCTATAGACTAAGGGGGAGAAAGGTGGAATAACTCCTATAGGCTAAGGGGGAGAAAGGTGGAAAAACTCGATACCTTAACAATTCTTATAGCAAAACCACAGCTGTATTTCAATAACCAGCCCAGAAATAATCTTTTACACCATTGCTTGGGGATGTCTAAGGCACAAACTGAAATAAGTAACTGTTGTAGTTTTAATGTTTTGTTGACTTGTCATCTTTGTTGACCAGGTTCAGTAAGCAGAACAAGGACAGCATCGATCCTTATGTGTACATGCCCTTTGGAAATGGACCCCGAAACTGCATTGGTATGAGGTTTGCTCTCATGAACATGAAACTTGCTCTTGTCGAAGTAATGCAGAACTTCTCCTTCCAACCTTGTAAGGAAACACAGGTCAGTAGATTTTCATATAAATAATGTTTATTTGAAGATGTTTTTCCAAACAGAGGGGCCTAGTCACAGAAAAATATATGCTCATTCATCATTTAATTCTTAGATGTATAGTCCAGTGAATCTCTTCTTCACCATCTTTGAGATTTTAGAGTTCTTCACTGTGGGGGCTCTAAATCTATGGCTTTATGAAGAACAAAGTGTAAAAAATGTATGGACTCAATGCAGATTAGTGTGCCATGTGTATGTATGGACTGTGAACTTGAGCACAGTGTAAATTCAGCTGTAAGTCTCCTGGAGAGACCCTGTGCACAGTCGTGAGGTGTGGTGACCACAGGGTTCTGATGTTTGAGAGAAGCTCTCCTCACCAGAACTTACAGAACCTCCCCATCTCAGGCCTTGTATAGGATAAATGTTATGAAATAATTTTTCAGATAAATGAATAATTTTACTATTTAATCATGACCCACCTTAGAGAATGAGTAGGATGAATTCAAAGTACATGATACTAAAAGTAGTTTTATGTTTGTGAAGCATCACTGTGCTTAATATATCTTCTCAACTTTGCTGCTTTGGTTCTTGGTGTTTCATTCAGTGCTTCTCCATGTGCTTGTCGAAATGTTTCAGATTCCCCTGAAATTAGCTGATCAAGTAATTCTTCAATCTGAAAAGCCCATTATTCTGAAGGCTGTGTGCAGAGATGGGATAATAAGTGGAGCCTGAAATTCCCTAAGGACTTGTGCATTGTTGTCCTTAGAGCCTGGGACACAGAACATCAGAGAACAAAAATTTATTTTGTGAAGAAAACTCAAAATGAAGATAGACTCTATATTCCTCAATTGATGAATGATAAGAGATGCTGGACCTTTCCTAAGCTTTCTCAGGGTCTGTCCAGAGTATTATCTATTTTCTGATGGTAAGGAGGTGAGCACCTCAGTGCCAGACGTGAAAACTCACCTTTTCTGGGTCTAATGGGCTCTCTCCTCTCACCGACAGTTAGTCCTGGCAGCTCCTCCTGAGCTCTGATCAGAGAATCAACAATTATCAGCAAATTTGTCAACAATTTTTAATAAAAATGAGGGTGGTTGTGGTGGCTTTTGTAGTGACATTGATATATGATGTGTTCTTTGAAATATGCTGTGATAAGTTTTATAATGAGAAAGTCAATAAACATGTCCTTGTAGAAGTTTATCTGAAGCCTCTATGCCCATTTAAGGGGATATATAGTACTGAATCAGTGAGAGTCAAAACTAAATCTTTTGATCATCACAATCAGTGAATACATGGAGCTTTTTCAGCAATTCAAATTAAATAGTAAGGTAGATAAAGTTAACCCACTGTGAATTTTCCCATTACTGGAAAAGTATATTCATAGTGTCCTTCTGCCATTTTTGAAGTAAAAAATTTGTGACAATTTACTGAGGTGTAGTTATTACTATATCTCTAGCTTAGATTTAATACTCCCATTTTATCTCCCTTGTTGATTCTGGAAAGCAAGAAACATAGTTGTAGTCCATATTCAACTCCTAATGGTGCAGCCCTTATCCATATATTTTATTATTTATTTATTCAAGTACTGGGGATTGAATCCAGAGCCACATCTCCAATACTTTACTATTTGTTCTAATTATTTATACATGACAGTAGAATGCATTTTGACACATTATACAAAAATAGAGTAAAACTTCTTATTCTTCTGCTTGTACATGATGTAGACATATACCAGTCATGTAACCATATATGCACATAGGGTAATGACCAATTCTTTCTACTATCCTTCCATATATATATATATATATATATATATATATATATATATATATTATATATTATGTATTATACATGTTATATGATATATATCTTTTGATACAAGTTTTAGCTAGGATGCTCAGGGTCTTACTGAGTTTCTGAGCCTGGTTTTGAACTCATGATCCTCCTGCCTCAGCCTACAGAATCTTGAGGATTACAGTGTTGCAGTAATTCACTTGCAGGTCAGCATGGGAAAACAAAGAAAAAGAAGAAGCAGAGCAAGCAAAGCAGCAGCAGAAAAAAAGTCCTTTATTGTGTATAAGCATTCTTTTTATAGTATTGTGAACAAAGAAGGCAGCCTTCCAACATCAATAAATCAGGTCTTTCAGCTAATTAAACATAGAGCATAGAAGTTTTACTTTCTAATCAGAAGTGACCCGCTTCTCATGGCTAATCTACTTTCTGCCTGGAGTATGCTGAGCTCTGCTCTTTGTTTAGAACAGATAAAAAATTTTTCTCAGCGCCCTCCTAGCCCATTTGGCAGAACATCCCGTTTGCAGGCAAGTTCTCCCAAGGTCAGTAGACACCTCGCTTTCAAGCATGTCTGTTGTTACCTATCTAAACCTTGAAGAAGCCTCTCGTTTGCGAGCAGACTCTCCCAGGGACAGTAAACATCTCGTTTTCAAGCATGTCAGCTGTTACTTTATCTAAACCTTGAAGGGGCCCCTCGTTTGCGAGCAAGCCCTCCCAAGGACAGCAGACACCTCGTTTGCAAGCATGTCCGCTGTTGCCTTTCTATATCTCGACAGAGTATCCTGTTTGCAGGCAAACTCCATCAAGGACACTAATAGTAACGCAGTCACATCTGATTCTCTACATTACAGCCAAGGAATAAGTTGTCCTACTCTTTGAGATTAGTAAGGAAAGACTCTACCAAAATAGGTGCTATAAGAGCTGGCTTTTGGAGGCTCAGCAGGAGTCTTTTATGAGGCACAAAAGTATTCTAGGCAGAGGAACCTGTGTGGGCAAAGATATATGGATGGAGCTTGTGTTGACAAAGGTCTTATGATTTGTACATACAGCAGCTATGGGACTGGGTTTGCTCAGAGGTAGAATGCTCATCTACCACGTGTGAGACATTGGGTTTGATCCTCAGCATCACAGAAAAATAAAATAATAATATTGTGTCCACTTAAACAACAACAACAACAAAAAAAAGACAGCAGCAGGAGATTAACGCCTGTGACTACACTTGAGTTTCTCATAATATCACATAACTTTTGGCATTATTGATTATGCAGTGATTTATTGATTTACCACAACATAATAATTGAAAGAATTACAGGAGTCCCATGCCAGGTACAAAATCCAGATCTGGCCACTCACCACACCCCCCCCACACACACCAAAAATCCAAAAAGTAATTGCAAAAATCAAGAAAAGAACTTTAGTCAGTGCAGCCACACCAGAAAGACCAGGGGTATCAGGTTTTAAGTCATGTCTTCCGGGTGCTATCATGACCCAAAGGTTTAAATAGAAGCAGAATTGGGACAGTGGGGAAGAGGTATGCATTGTTGAGCAGTCTTGTCCAAACTGAGGTCTGAGGATTACTATCTCACTTCTAGCACTGTAAAGTAGCTCCTGAGAAGTCCTTATCACTTGAAAGGAATACATTTTATTTATTCTTCCAGATGTTTATCTACCAGATCTGGAATCCTAAAAGGGGCAGGGTAGGTCCCATGAGATGATTGCTCCTGTTGAGGGAATAAATTCGTGTGTTTATCTGTCTAAATGCTCTGCCTTTCCTGGAAGGAAATGAATAATGACTGAAGACTTCTGGGAACCACCCTGGGGTTCTGAAACAGGATACTGTAAAAGCTGACACTTGAGGGGCTGGAGTTGTGGCTCAATGGTAGATAACTTGACTGGTATGTGTGAGGCAATGGGCCTGACTCTCAGCACTACATTAAAATAAATAAATTAAACAAAGGTGTTTTGTTCATGTACAACTAAAAAGAAAATTTTTATAAAAGCTGATAGTTGAATGTCCCTTCAAAATTTCCTCAGTCTTCAAGGAGGATAAGATAGATTAGATAAATTTGTAATCTATTGCTAGGTTTTATATGAGCACTCCTTAAATTATTAACGTGTCTATGTGCAGAGCTGAGCAGTCACAAATGTTAAGTTAGTAAAGGATACTGAATGAAGGCAGAATGCTAAGCTTTATCCTGCTTTTAGTTACTCATTGTACAGCTGCAGGCCTCAGAGTCATTTGTCTTTACCCAAGGAAGCCTGTTTAAGTCCCTGTTTTCAAACAAAGGTCAAAGTAGGAGAGTGTATGATTCTTTGCCAACTGCAAATAGGACACCTGACCCCTCCAATTCCAGGAGATGCAAAAGTTGCCTTTCCACTGGCTTTGTCCCTGGTGCAACCTTCTTCCCCAGCACAAAAGCTGGCCTCACTGAATCATAGCTTGTCACAGAAGGGACACTCTGCAGGCACAGTTCTGCAAAGTGCAGCCCACATAGCTGAAAGAAAAATACATAATTCAAAACAGATGAAAGAAAATGATGAAGAACCTGACCCTGAATTCTTCTGTAGAGACCCAGGTCCTCCTGGCTATCAGCCTTATGCTTCTTTATCTGTGAGTCACTGTCCAGCCTTTTATCCACCAGAATCCTGGAGTTGGTGGCTTAATCAGGTTCCTGTTTGCCTTAATTGTTTGGAAGATCAAAATAGATGATGAAATTGAAATTGCTATAAACCCTTAAGAAGTTCCTATTGATCTTAGGCACACTGCTTGAGCTACTCCCTGTCCTGAAATCCATATTCCTGTGGTTTTGGGGATTCAGGGTGAGGTGTGTTCCCAGGAATAATCTGATTGGCTCTGAGTTTGCACATAGTGTGATAAACCAGAATTCACCATATACAGCAAATGCATAAGTTCTTATCACATGCAGTGGGAACCTCACCCTCTCAAGCTTTGGGAATTCTGAGGAAAACCACTTAATTGGATTTTGTCTCTTCATCTTCTGGGCTTTCTGGAAAAAGACATTCTGGAGGACTGTACCTGTTCATATGGTGATTCCTGTGCCCTCCTGGCTGCAGAACCATTTATACAATGCACCATAGCTCCTCAGACTCTCTGGGAGTCTGACTGAACAATGCCCCCTTTTCTGCAAAAAGCACATCCTAGCACATCTCTCCCTCCTAGAACTCAATTCTTCCATCCTGAAATTCACAGACCTTTTAACGTCTAAATGATGAGTGTCTAGATTAGAAAAAAACTGACAGAAATTTTCAGAAATTTTATTCTTTCCTTTTGTATTATCCTTCATCTCTCTGGGAGATTAGCATCAGTAAGGAGACTTATTTACCCCCCTATAATATCTACTAGCAGCCTGAAAAACACCCCAAACCCAATTGGGCTTTTCTTTTTTATTTCCCTCTACACTCCAGCATGAAAGCATGAATCTATATCCTCTGGTAGGGAAATTGCTCTTGATAGGATGCTAGTATCATGAAGCAGAGGGAAAGATGATATTTTGATGCTTGGGTAGTAGAGATTCCTCACAGGTCATTGTGACTTCTGGCTCAATTTCACTTTTAAGAATAATGAATCACAATATCATGGAAAAGGAAAACAAGATCTGGTTTTTAGTCTCTAAAAGAAAACTATGAATTCAGAGTGTTGTGGCAACATAATCCTCTCTGATGACATTTTCTAATGAATTAATGCAATTGAATATTATTGTATTAAATGACAGGATTTGTACAGAATACATGAAACATACACTGCCTTAAACAGTCACCTCTAAAAAGCAGTAGCAAGTTCTTATTACAACTGTCGGGAACACATTATGGGTTCTTATTTTGTATTGCATATTTTCTTCTCAGTTAACAGAATAGTTCCTGAACTTTGGAAGGTCCCTCTCCACATAAATGAAAGGAATTACAGGGCATACTGGGCCATTTATCCATGCCACAGTTTTCTCCTCTGCCACTATGGGGCCACTTTTGCAGAACTAGCTGTTTGATGGTTAAAATAGGCCAGGACTCTCTTGAACACCATTTCTTTTTTTTTCCGTATTTCTCTCATCTTTTGGGACGGTTGGGTGTCACAGTCTGGCTGGGCAAAGTAACTGGGAGATGACAAGCAACTTGTGAAGGTTGATACAGCAGGAGCCCCTTTATTGTCGGACTGCAGATGTATATATACATAACTGAATACACAGCTTGTTTCAATTTAGCATCATCCAGTTACAGCAATCAGTCATTAAGGAATCCTTATCATCTTAATAATTATACACAGCTTAACTTAATTAACATCATTGGATACAGCAGTCAGTCATTAAGGAATCTCCATCATCTTAATGGATTGCTGGTGTTACTTCTTAAACCATTCCTTCTCGCAAAGTGCCAGGTGCCATCTTGACTTGATTGTGGCTCTCAACATCTCCCCGCTTTTGTTTAATTAAACAACAAGTATGTGGCTTAGGGACCATGCTTATTTTAGGTTATCCAATACTAAATATGGTTCTTACCCGACATTGGATTTTCTGACCTCAAATCGTCAGCCTCCTGTCTTAGGTTGGTACCATTGTAATTGGATCTTACCCATCTTTGACTATCGGCCCAACACACTCAGCCATACTTGTGGATAACCTGCTACAAGCAGAAGGGGAGGATACAAAATGCCACAATACCAAGCCAACTGATGGCTCCAAGTAAGAAGTCCTTGGAAAAATTGTACCACAGATGACACCATCAACAAAGATACACTGGCACCATTACAATTTGTTGTAGATTAAATCACAGTCCAGGTAAATCACAGTCCAGGTAAATTCACAGTCCAGGTAACTTCAAAGCTCAATAGATTAATTAAATCACAGTCCAGGCAAGTTCACAGTCCAGGTAATTAAATCACAGTTTAGGTAAGTTCTGCAGGCAGCTAACTTCCAAAGTCTCCTCCGGTTCTTAGCAACACTGGGAATCCCTCCACCCCTGTCCTCATTGGCACTGGAATGAAGGCAGGAACTCCAGTAATGATGCAAAAGAAAATCCTATAGCATTCCAGCAGACACTAAGAAAGCAACCTTCTAAACAATTTAGTACATTATCTCAAGGTTTTTTACATTTGAAATAGGCCTTAGTGGTGCTCATTATTAATTAGCCTCTAGGTGTGGAAGAACCATTGTAGTTATTAACATTGGAAATGACCAAACTTCAGGGGCACCAGGCGCGTCCTCCGCCACCAGCTGCAGCATCCTCTGGCAGCCCCATGGCAGGGGGTGGGGAAGAGCCTACAGCCACTGTTGCCATCAGCTGGAAAGTCCTGGCTGCGCCTGTCACCAGATTGCGCATGCGGCAGTCTCCCGAACAGCGCCGCTTCACACACCATCTGGTGACAAAAAGAGATTAATACCAGCCTCCTGTTATAATTCCTTCCCTGATAATTTTTCCTCCTCTGAACTTTCTTCCTTTTTCTGACTAGAGTTCCTAGGCTTTTATCAACGTATGCCCTAACTGTTCTTGGTTCCACTGGAGTGCCTCCTTCCCTTCGAAATTTACTTAACACCCCTTCCATATTTTTGTAACAAAGACAATACAACACACCAAGACAAAACAAGACAAAAACATACTGTATCAATCTTCTTCATTTTTTTAGAATGGCCATCCTTCCTCTCACCTTGTCTGCTTCTAGGGATGAGCAGATTTGCTCCCGTCCTATCTATTTCTAGGGACGGGCAGCTTTTCCTTGTCACTTGCCACCAAGTGTCCCGGAGCTCCCTGTATGGGCCACCATCTGCCACAGTCTGGCTGGGCAAAGTAACTGGGGGGTGACAAGCAACTGGTGAAGGTTAATACAGCGGGAGCCCCTTTACTGTCAAACTGCAGAGGTATATATACATAACTGAATACACAGCTTGTTTCAATTTAGCATCATCCAGTTACAGCAATCAGTCATTAAGGAATCTCCATCATCTTAATGGCTTGCTGGCATTACTTCTCAAACCACTCCTTCTGGCAAAGTGCCAGGCATCATCTTGACTTGGTTGTGGCTCTCAACAGTGGGGCAGGGGTTGTATGACACAGAACACTCTGGAATGGGGCTGTGAGTATGACACATCTGGGTTGCTTTCCAGCCAGGTCAAAAGAGCACCAGCCTTTGTGGGTTTTCATACAAAGGGAGTTGATGCATGGAGGCAATAAACAAACTGTACTGTGACTGGCCACCTTGGTGAACATGAGCATGCCTGGCTCTGCGCTGCCATCTGAGCATCACCAGAGAAACAGACTCAACAAGAGGGAGAATGCCCTGGAGATGATTCCTCAGTCATTCATTCCTTGTTGTAGCACTCAGAGGATATAGGGAACTCAACCTTCCCTCTGGCTCAAGCCAACCAGATTGTATGACAACAGACTTTGGTGACACTCAACATGGCTCACATTTGTGTGAGGTAGAGGGAAGTCTCATTGTTTCAAAATGCTACATTTGCCATTCAGCAGAAGAATATTATTACTGCTTCCAAGGATACATATAAAGTCAATTTTAAAGAAGGGCTGGATGCTGAACCAGGAGTGTGGCATGGAAAGAAGGAAAAGCCCAAAAGCTTTATGACAAAGTTGTAAGAAAAAAATGTCACCAGAGGCTCTCAGTGGACCCTCTGTGATTGAGTGGACTATATTAACAAAAATCTTTTCATCAAAGAAACATGAAAATATCACCCCCCTTTTTAGACTGGGAAATACTACATTAAGGAAGGGCCAACATACCAAAGAGACATGCAAATGAAATGCCCTGGCAGAATGCCAGGCTGGACCATGCAGGAGCACTCAAGTTTGGGAATGTGTATTGAGTATGAACCTAAGAATTGGGGCATGAAGTCTCAACTTCTCTTAGCTCATCATTGTGCCTTTGGAGCTTTCTAAATGGAGTTGGGAAGGAGCAAATGTACTGTTGGAGTTTTTGTTATGTATCACCTACATGTTACCTTCCTCATTGCCTGGTCCAGTTTCTGAGTCAGAGACTTGTCAGGCCCTTATTTACAGAATGACAATCATAGTGACCTGGCTTTCTCTCTCACTTTATAGAGATGGAATCTATTCACATGTGCTATGTGAGAAGCTGGGAATTTCTGGGACAACACATCTGCCTTTCTTTGAAATGCTTCTGCACTACTGCAAAGTGAGTATGGTTGAGTTCCCTCTTTTTCTTTGGCAAGAAGACAATGCCAGTTTAATGTCATTGGTAAAAATGCACGTCTTTGGGCGGAAGATCCCAGCTCTCATCCTTTTTGAAACAGTGTGCAAGCCCCAACCTGAGCATGGCCAGGTTTTCCTTGGGGCTCTGCTGTCAATGCTCCAAGAGCCTCAGTGGAAATACTCAGATTCCTAGTACACCTGCATTTGATGCTCATGATGTTGTTCAGACTTGTTCATATCATAAAGGGGATTTTTAATTTGCCTTTGCACATTTCCAGGAAGTTTATATTGTACCTAGTGTTTGAGCAAAAATCTGTGAAAGAGAAGACTTGTCAAGCACATTCAAACATTCCATTCATAACACAATCTCATGAGTAGCTTTTTAAAAAAAAATCTGTTCATGTATATATTTGAAACTACAGTTTCTTGAGCAATGCAAGTATTCATAGTTTGATATTTGCACACAAATATTTATTAATGTCTAAATTTGTGGTTATTTCCATGGCACTATCCAAATTTTACTACTGAAGGTACATGTAGAGGATTTGAGAGATGAAACAAAAGCATTCTGCATTTTTTATTATCCTTCAAAGATAACACCCTATCTGTTAATCTTAGAAGGGAAAAAATATGAAAGAGATAAGACAGCTCTTATCTATGGACTTCACATAATTAACCACAAGATGAGTATTGTTTTTCAACAAGGTCATATTTAGTGATATAAAGTGAACAGAAATTGGTTGATTTAAAAAATTATTAAAATGTAAGTCAATTGAATGGTGTGTTCCAAAAGAAATGTGAATTTATGGCTTGCATTTGTGATTAACCCGGTTAGGTATTTGACTCAGGGCCTGAATACTGGATAAAAATCCATGAGCTCTAATCCAGATGGTCAGAGGATACACTGCTCTCTGCTTAGATTATCTTTTTCAAAGGCTGAGGCTTCTTGATTAGATTCTATTTCTACAATTTGGAGGCCTGATGACCACCTGAGAATGCCTAACTGCTGTTCCCTTTGGAAAAACAATCATTGAATCCTCACACTTCCCAGATAAACTGTTTATTAGACAGGCTGTAAGGTCTACATAATTGGGGTCTCCCCTTGCTTCATGAAAACATCATCCCTGAAACATAGCAACAGAAAAATTTCTTTTTAAGTATTAGAAGCAAAAACTTAGAGCAAGTACTTAATTTATTGACTCTCATGTGTAGAAGTGGCATCTCCCCATCTTTTTCACATTGAATTGGAAAACTGGAAGGTGACTCCATTTTGTCAATCCTCACTCATTCTTTCTCACTCCACAACATGCATGAGAACCACTGTTATGGTGGTGGTGTCCCCCATAAGCTCATATGTGAGGCAATGCAAGAAAGTTCAGAAATAAAGTGATTGGATTGTGAAAGCCTTAATCTACTCGGTACACTATTTCCTCATTAAGAATTAACTGGGGGCAACTGTAAGCAGGTAGGGTGTTGGTGGAAGAGGTGGGTCACTAGGGCCTGGCTTCAGGGCATACATTTTGTCCCTGATTAGTGGAGTTTCTGTCTGCTTCCTGGTGCCATGTCCTGAGCTGCTTTATTCTGTCACACTCTTCTGCCATGTTATTCTGCCTCACCTCAGACCACGGCAACAGAAGAAGCGATGTATGAACTGAGACCTCTGAAACTGTGAGCCAAGTAAATCTTAGTTTTCTACATGGTTCTTATCAGGGTCACAGTAGTGAAAATCCAGCTAAACTAATCACATCAACATGGTCAACTTAGAGGTGACTGGTGCCTTGAATTTCCTAATTTCCCCAGTATTCTAGAAGGATTCATGAAAGAAATGAAAAAGATCTGGGGAAAAAATGAGTGAAGTGTCCTTATGAATGTCCCTGGGAAACCCACTCACTTTCTCTCAGCTTTGGTTTTTCACATCCAGGTGGAGAGAATGATTCACAGTTGGCAGGATATCATAAATAGTCCATGCACATGAGAAAATGATACAGAAAGTCAGGCTTGCTTCATATTCATACTCAAGGATAACTAGTGAAACTGTGGCACACACCTGTAGTCCCAACCACTCTGGAGGCTGAGGCAGGAGAATCACAAATTCAAGGTCAGCTTGAGCCATATAGGAAACATGGCAATACCTTGTCTCAAAAAAAGAAGGATAATTTCTTCAATATGTACAATACTTCAAGAAAATTCAAGATGGACTCTAAATTCCCTTTTCAAATATCTCATTTATTTTCTCTTCTTTGCCTTTGGAGGTCTTAGAATAAGATTTTCCCTCTAACTGCCAGTGATGGACCATATTCCAGTCTGATTTCAAGGGATTGTAATCATTGGTTCCTCAATTAGAAGCAGGGTTAAATATTTTCATTATAACAATACAAATTATCTTGTTTCTCCTCCCAGGGTTTTTGGCAATATGACCCCCAATGTCATGAAAAGTATGGGAAAATGTGGGGGTGAGTATTTTGGAAACTCCCCTTGGGTAGACTTGTTGGATAAGGCACTCCAGGGAAAGAGGACAATGCCAGCCCAGAGCTGTTCCTGGGAATTAGTTATCATAAAGCTTTAGAGGCTCCTTCTCCTGTTACTGGGAATTAGTTATCATAAAGCTTTAGAGGCTCCTTCTCCTGCCAAGGGTCCCATATTTCACCAGGTGTCAAGGTTCATGGCCAAGAATGTCTCACTTCAGACTTTTCTCAGTCTCTGATGACCCCAAAACTCTTGGCCTTACCTTCTTTCCAGTGTCCAGCCTCTACCCCCTGTTAAATTTTTTCTTTATTAGGAGCCTTTAATACTGCATAGGAGGCATTAATTCAGACCTTTCTAAAATGTGCACCATATATGGCTTTATCTCCTTTCAAGATTGTCACTTTAGTAAAAGCGACCTTTTTATAAATTTGTGGGTTATTTTGTACATTTTAAAGAAAAGAAGAGATGGAGATGAACATATTGGTAAATGATTTAACCTCTGCTTTCTTTTATTTTAACTTTGTCTGCAAGTGTAAAGTCTTGGGGATTTCAATTGTTTTTCTCTGTCAATTAGAAGTTTTCACTAGAAGCGTACACAGGAATTTCTCTGCCTACCTCATTCTACTGGCTTTGAAGAATGTATGTCCAGTATATTTTAAACCTATGTGTTCCCATGACCTTGTGTATGTCATAATCTGCTAGTGTAAATCAGCTAATTTCAGCAGCCGTTTTCTTAATAATGCTTGGTGAAAGAAGCTCCAGAGGTATTATTGTTGTTCTTGTGTTCTATAAGCAAGTGGGAGATGGCTTTGCCTCTTCTTCCTTCTTCATCTTCTCTCATCAACTCCTCAAATCTGCAGAGCTGGACACAGCATCCTGCCTCACTGGTGGCCCATAAAGGCCATAAGGTTGAGTGGAAAGAGCACACATGGCTGAGTCCCCACTGATACAAGCTCAGCTGTCTCTTGCATCTTAAGCACTTGTAAGAACTTAATAATTTACTTGTAGTCAATTTTTATCTAATTTAATATCCTTTCACAGCAGAAGAAACAATTGAAAGCCTAAAAAAGAGAACCTTCAGAAGAGGATAAAAATCTTTTCCACCTGACTTCATTTATTTTATTAATTTTCACCATATACAAACAACCCAATAAGCTTAACACCAAAAACCCTAATAACCCAATCAATAAATGGGCTAAAGAACTGAGCAGACCCTTCTCAAAAGAATAAATACAAATGATCAATGAATATATATCAATTAGAGAAGTGCAAAATTGTTTCCCATGCTTTTTTAATTATGTCAAAATGAAACTTATTGTTATGTATAAATAAAAAGAACTAATGAAAAATTTCAAATGACCTTTTGTCTTTATGTCCTAGAAGAGATACTTTTAATTCATTATAAATATCTCATACTTTATAATCCTGGGAAAACCACTGTCTCAGGGACTCGATTCTACTCTAACTGTGGGTGGAGTTGTGTTTGTGCTTAGATGTTCCCCATCATAAACCAATATGGAGATGCATTGGTGAAGTACCTGAGCCAGGAAGTGAAGAAATGCAATTCTGTCACTGTGAAGGAGTAAGTAGAAGGCAGCTCTGGGGTTCAGAGCTGTTTTAAGACCTTCCAGCAGTCTGCGAGGGAACTGAAATTACCACTGTTGAGCTACTCCCCTGACCAGACAAAAGTAAGTGTGTGGTGTCATAACCACAATGGACTACCCAAGAAGGAGAGGTTCCCAGGAGAAGGCAGGTTAGCTGGGACATCTGTGTACAGAAAACAGAATTAGTTTATCTGCTTGATCGTCAAAGTGGATATTATGTAAGTCAAAACACATGTTTTACAATGAAGAACTTGATAACTCAGAAGTTAAGGGTAGAACATAGGGAATGTTGGTTGGGGGAAGTTTCTGGTACCTATTGAGCAGGGATAGAAAGATACAATGCAGGCTATGGAACAGTAAATCTCTTCATGGTTGCACTGAGAATATCAGCAAAATACAAAATATGAAATATTCCCACCACTTCTTCCTCCAGTCTCAACAGAGATAAGGTCCTGAAAAGATAGGGATTACAATTACCACATAATTTTTTGCATAGAATGGGTTATTTTGACCCATGTACAACCTCTGATACTGTCTTGGGAAATCTGAGAGAATATGTTCATCAAGTTGTGAGACCATCCAAGTACATTTGGAGGAGATTTTCAATGTTTTAAATGAGGATATTCTTACTTTTTCCTATTTGCAGGATTCTGCCCTTGGGGCCACCTTGGGTCCTGGAATACAGGACCTCTCAGGAGCTGTAGCAGTGGGTGCAGAGAAGGGAGGACAATGTTTCTGCCTCTTAGAACAGGGTGTTGCTGTTATATGATATGCTAGAGAGGAATCAGCTCTGGGTACAGACTGTGCTTAGGCAGGACCTAGGTCAAGGTCACCTATTTGGATCCCCTACCAGGAGTCAATTATAACACTCTGGTCCTGCTGAAGCTCCATACTTAATCATCTTTTATCATCTACACTCCACTCACTGATGTAATTTATCTGATTATGGGTGTCTGTCTCTCTGTGACTGAACTCCTTGAGCTCACTACCCTAGTGTCCCTAACTCCCCTGGCACAGGGGCAGCTGCCTCATGGCATTTTACAGGAGCATGGACTAGTCATTTGATCAACAGATATTTCTAACTGTGTGTGTACTTCCTGGTAGCACTTCTTCCAGCATGTGTAGTAGGAAAGTAAAGTGGTACAGATTTGATTTTACATTTCTTTCTCTACTTAAAATGTTTGGGAGTTACTGCATGGATGTGATCATTAGCACATTCTTTAGAGTTAATGTCAATTCCCTTAACAATCCACAAGATCTATTTGTGAAAAAAGCCAAGAGCATCGTTGGTTCAGATGTTCTCCATCTATTTTTTCCTTATAATTAGTATGTGGATTACCGTTTCTTTTTTCTTTTAACATAACAACTTCATTAAAAATTTTTACATACTATATGATTCCTTATAATGTAAAATTCCATATTTTTTAGCATGTTGAATGATATATGCAGCCATCATCATTGTCAAAACTCAGAAAACTAATATCTTTTAACTTTCAGCTTCTAAAATCATTTTCCTGAAACAAACACTACTCTATTTTCTGTCTCTGTTGATTTGCACATGATGTATACATTATAAAAATGGAGACATGTAATATGTGGTCTTTTGTAATGCAAAGTGATATCATTTAGCATTTTGTTTCCAAGTGAAATATATATCAGTACTTCCTGTTTATGGCAAACAATATTCCATTGTATAGATATACCACAATTTAGTTATCCTTTCATCAGTTGGTAGACATTTGTGTTATTCACACCTTTTGGCTATTGTGAGTGGTGCCATTATGAACATTAGTGTGAAACTTGTTTGTGAACTCTAGTTTTCAATTTCATCTGAGTGTATACTCAGGAGTGAAATTGCTGCCTTACAAAGTACTTCTGTCAGTGTTTTCCATAATAGCTGTATCATTTAATACTCTTTCCAAAAATGTCTGAAACTTCCAATTACTTCACTTATTTCCTAATACTTCATGTTTCCATCTCTTATTTTAGACATTATAGTGGATGTGAGATGGCATCTTATGTGGTTTTGATTTGCATTTTCTTGTTGGTAACTGATACTGAGCAATGTTAATCACTTTTTCTATTTATCCTTTTTAGTTATACATGATATATTTATAAAAACATAAAGTATACCTTTTTCTAATTCGAATCCCAGGCTTGTAGATGTACATGATGTGGAGATTCACTATGAGGTATTCAACTATATCCATAGGAAAGATAAGTCAGATTCACTATTTTGAAGAAATAACTATCCATGTCTTTTGCCCACATATATCTGAAGAAATTGTCTTTTTGTTTTGAGGCTTAAGAATTTTACTGGTGTGAGTCTGTATCATGTACAACCAGAGGAAGGAAATCTTGTGCTCCTTTTGTGTACAATGTGTCAAAATGCATGCTACTGTCATGTGTAACTAATTGGAATAAATTAAAATAAAAGAAAAAAGAATTTTTAAATAATTTAATTGAAAAATAATTCTTCATATATTCTTTACACAGTTTCTTATCAGATTATGCTTTGTAGCATATTTGTCCTGTTCTATAGATATCTTTTAACTTTCTGGATAGTGTCCTTTGAAGCACAAAATTTTTAGTTTTTTGCAGTTTATTCCTATCATGGGAGGTACTACATATCCCAGCCATTAAAAATGAATGAGCTGGATTTGAAAATCTTAAAATGTATTAATCTCAAAGCTGTAATGTTCACAAAAGAAAAACAATTGACAGTACATGCATGCAACCTGATGCCATTTATGAAAGAACAAACAAGGCTCATCATCTGAGAAAATGCACGTTTATTGAGTAACAGCTATGTATATTTATAGATCCGGGGGTGGTTTGACAGTTATGACAGTTTAATGGTTGAACGGTTTGACAGTTGTCATGGGGTGCTTTCTTTTTGGTGGGTAAGGATCATGTGAGCCAGCAGGGCTAGTCTGATTGTTGGGTAAGGGTCATGTGAGCCAGCAGGGCTACTCTGATTGGTGGATAAGGATCATGTGAGCCAGCAGGGCTATTTTGATTGGTGGGTAAGGATCATGTGAGCCAGCAGGGCTAGTCTGATTTGTGGGTAAGGATAATGTGAGCCATCAGGGCTCACCATTGGACGGCTCTTCTCGGGGATGGGGATGTTAGTCTTTGGAGCCAGTGTGACTCCCAACAATTTATATAAATGTTAAAAACTCAACAGGTCTTGGAAACCTAGCTCAATAGAGCTAGTGTTGTGACAAGCATCATTGTTGGAGACTTGGTTTTTCCTAGCTGCTGAATCATTTGCTCAGCCTGCAGCAACAGATTCTTCAGCTCTTTCCATGAAGGTAGCTTCACCATTTGGTCTCTCTGGGCCATCTTCTTTCGCCTCTACATTTAAGAGCTTCTCTTGGTGGGGAATCAGGTCTGGCATTTCTGGGTCAATCCTCAGTCATCTGAACCTTGGTTCTAGGTCCTCCATGCCTGATTGACACATTCAAGTACTCAAATAGGAAGAAAAGCAACTTCTGGGAAAATACAAGCATGGCCTCTGTCCCACATTATGACTGGATCTGGTACTCATTGACCACTTTGTAAATCTTTCCACCAAACTTGGCCTAAAGAGCTTGTTGCTGTGGAAGACATGTGTCACTCACCTGAAATGTGACACTCTGAGTCACAGTTTTAAAAATTAAAATTGAACAGAGCCTGATTGAGGTTATTTTTTTTGGGGGGGGGTCTTAGTCCTATCTCCCACTTTTTGTTTTTGTAATTGCAGCTTAATCGATAAATGAGCTCAATCTACAATAGCTTGACCTTGAGGGTTGAAAGGAATATGTGTTTTATGGTCAATATGAAACCCTTGGAAAAATTGTTGAAAAGAGGAGCTAACAGAAGCTGGTGCATTATGCTTTAATTTGTAAAATATATCCTAATGCTGCAAAAGCAGCTAGCAATGAGAAATAACATGGTGAGTATTTTCATTTGCATGGGCCATGGCAAAGATAAACCTAGAATAACTATCTACAATTACATGTACATAAAATTGCCTACTAAATTGAGGAATGTGAGTTACATCCATTTGCCATAACTGAGTTTGTTTTAATCCATGGGGATTTACCCCAGATGGTAAAAATGGAGTGTGTGCAACACATTGGGGGCAGTGATGTACAATTTGACAAAGTTGCTCTCTAGTAATATTAAATTTGGAAAAGCCAATCATTCTGTTGAGCAGAAAATAGAATGATTATAATATTAAGTTCTGATCCAACCAGCTATAAAATTCTTCCCTTGATAACTACTTGAGGAACAAAATCATGAAAAGGAGTTAATGACCTTTTAGAAGTGTAGGCTAAATGAATCCACTCAATAACTCCTAATGATTGCTATATTGCCCCTGTAGGAGATTAAGTAGTGGTGAATATCAATAAATATATAGGCCCTTGTGGGTTAATTCTAATAAGGTGAGCATTTTAAATAGCAATTTTAACTTTCCTCAAAGCCATTCTTGCTTCTGCTCTGAGCTGACGAGAGGTTGGAGAAGGCTCTCCCTGTAATATCTGGAATAAAGGACTTAAATCAGAAGGAGTTAGCTTTAAAGATGGCCTCAGCAAATTTATATCACCTAATAGTTTTTGAGAATCATTAAGAATGTGAAACTCCTTGACTCTAATTTGTATGTTTTGAGGACAGAATGTCTGCCCTTCAATCATATGACCTAGATATTGAAAAGGAGATATCCTCTGTACATTTTGAGGTGCAATGCACAAACCCATTGCTGTGAGTGAGGTCTATAATTGGGTAAAGAAATTTAGGAGTACATCTGGATTAATATGAGCTCAAAGTATATAATCCATATAGTAAATAATATATGCATCAGGAAATTTCTCCCTCACAGGCATGATGGTGTATGCCACAAAATTTTGACAAAGGGTAGGACTGCTACACATTCCCTGAGGCCACACTTTCCAGCAATATCTTTTAATTGGTTTTTAAAATTTATTGCTGGGACACTAAAGATAAGTCGTCTGGGCATAATGGTATACAAAAAAAATACAAGAACAATCTTTAAAATCTACTACTATTAAAAGAAATCCAAAGGGATAGCTGTAGGAGAAGGAAGCCCTGGTTGTAAGGCTCTGTGGGCTTGATAACACAATTAATTGCCCTGAGATCTTGTAATAATCTCCAGTTGCCAGATTTTTTCTTAATTACAAAGATGTTCCAAGGACTGAGCATAGGTTGTAAATGGCCAGCCTAAAATTGTTCCTGAACTAACATGTGGGCTATTTTAAGTTCTTCCCCTGTTAAGGGCTACTGACTAACACAGATTGACTCTTCTATGAGCCAACGAATATTTTCTGCTGTTCTCTGGGTTGAGGATCAAGTTAGGGGGCCTATCAAAAGTTTTGACTGGATACATTAATAAGTCTCTCTTGGGAAGATTGAGTTGTAGGTAAATACCCTTGTAAATTTTCCTAGCAAAATTTTTGTATTAAGTCTCTCAAAAAACATGATAAAATTTGAAGTTACTAATAAAAACCTAAGCTGCTTAGAATATCACAGACCCACAAATTTACTGGCAAGATGTCTAAAACATAAGCCTTGAAAATTCCAGAGTTACCATCTTTATCACCCCAGTGAAGATATTGAGCTCTTTGTGCTGGCTGAGAGGTCTGACCTATCCCCTCCATGTTGGCAGGTGCAATACGTAAAGGCCAGCCCTTAGGCCATAATCTATTACATAGAACAGATCTATCAGCCCCAGTATCTATGATACCTGAATTTTTTATGATTAATTTTAAGATCCAGTAGAGGGCATTCTTGCTGAACTAATTGAGCCCAGTACACTTGATCTGGGGACCCAGAAGTTGAGGTCTACTCTGGGCCTCCCATGGAGTGACAAGGCAGGAATATTAGCTGTGCCAATCATCTCTTAAAGAGTATCAGGCTCTGACTGCATAATAATTTCAATTTTATCTCTAAAGTTTGAATCAATCACTCCTGGCAGCACCTGAATTCCCTTTTATAAGTTTTTCACCCCCAAAATCAGCCTGTGGTATTTGGGGTAATGGCCCATGAACCCTAGTAGGGACTCAGTTGGCCACATTTCAGGCATTAAAGTAATTCCCAAGGTTGGCCATAAGTGTACAGTCTTGATGGAGTTGGCTGGTAAAGTGGCTAACAGGCATGGACAATCCTGATGATGTCAGAGCCTGTGACTCCTCTTCCAGTGTATATTGCTGTGACCCTACTGTTTGGAGGGCCCAGGAAAGGCCCAGCTCCCAGTTTCCTGGCCCCAAACAAGGCAGAGGTGAAGGCAGAATTGCCTGTGAATCACCGCTGCCACCATATCTATCCAAATCTTCCCATGCCATGGGGTCATCTCCCTGGTAGTGCATCTATGCAAACTGGGAGAGGTCTCTGCCCTTTTGTGCAGAAATCCACTGTCCCAAGCCCTATACCAGTTCTACCACAATTGATACACTTCCTGAGAGAATGGCACCTCTGAGACTGAGGTTGTAATACTTGCTGCAAAGCCGCAGCGAGCATTAAGCCCTGTAGCTGTGTGGGACCCACATCCGCACAAAGGCGAATGAACGTGGAGCTCATCCCCCTTTTTCAATGGGGTTGAAGGATTTCCTGACAAACTTTATTAGCATTCTCAAATTCTAGCTGCTTGACTAGTTACTCAGAGGCATCCAAGTCTCCTATTGATCTCTTTGTTGCCTGGTATAAATATTCCTCCAAATCTGAAAATGGCTCCTCTGATCCCTGTTTGATATGACTAAAATCCAAAGTTGATTCACCCTGATTAGGTAGCTCTCTCCATGCCCTTTCGGCACATGCAGTAATTTGATCATATATGGCCAGATCATAATTTAATTGCCTTTCCAGATCTGTAAATTCTCCAGTTTCAGTTAACATCTTCAAAGGGGCATCAAAGCCTTGTTTCCGGTTTCTCTCAGCCTGTTTAGTGCAATAATCAGTCCAGTGAGACCATCAATGGAGGTAGTTGCTTCCTCCCCCATAAAAAAAATTTGGCCATAGAAATCCAGTCATGTGGGGGTAAAGGCTCTTTGCATAAGGGATTAAGCCAACTTTGAACAAAGGTGAATTTGGACAGAAGGCATTTTTTAGCTCCTTTAGAGTCTTAAAAGAAACTGTAGCGTGCATACTGACACAGTGATTTAGCTCGTTAATCTGCTCAAAGACTGGAAAAAGCTGAAAACCTGTAATGTCCTCCCCTGCCTCCTGTGCTGTTCTAAGGCCATGTTGGAGGGGTGTAAGCATGGCTACTGCCAATTCAGAGTAGCTATTAAATCTTGATCTCTTAGAGGAAATGGCCAGATCCAAATGGCTGGCGTGTGGACAATCAGATATAATCTACCAAACCCTCCTCCAGATCATTCTCACCCTCTGACTGAGTTTCCTCATATTGTGGCTCAGCTTCACCAGTATCTTTCTGTCCATTTTCTTCTCCTCCATCTTGAATCAGCCTCACAGAGACCCCATCAGGGCTAGTTTCCTCTCTAGCAATGCCCCTATCATCCAGTTTAGTTGGCACACTTCTAAATCACTGGTTCTGTCTGGTTCAGCTGTGACTGAATGTTTGGTTTTAGGTCTTGCCCTAAGGTCACCTGTCTGTGGTTTGAGTTACAGACTGGGTGAGAATTGACTCGGCCCTCAGTCCCACTACAGATAGAGAAAACTGCCTAGGAGCAGCTGTGGGCCACTTCTCTGACTCCAAACTTCTAATTGCTTTCTGGAGCCCTTTTTCTATGAGATTTTTTTTATTGGTTGTTCAAAACATTACAAAGCTCTTGACATATCATATTTCATACATTAGATTCAAGTGGGTTATGAACTCCCATTTTTACCCCAATTACAGATTGCAAAATCACATTGGTTACACATCCACATTTTTACATGATGCCATATTAGTGACTTCTGTATTCTGCTACCTTTCCTATCCTCTATTATCCCCCCTCCCCTCCCCTGCCATCTTCTCTCTCTACCCCATCTACTACAATTCATTTCTCTCCTTGTTTTTTCCCCATTCCCCTCACAACCTCTTATATGTAATTTTGTATAGCAATGAGGGTCTCTGGAGCCCTTTTTAACAAGTCTTCTGAAAACCACTACTCCTCCTCTTGATGTTCAAAATGAAGCGTTCCTAAAGCAGTTCAGACCTTTTGAATATTTTCTATTTTACTCTTAGATAGCTTGGCAGAGAGGCAGCCTTTAGACAATTTTCTACCTATCCCTTCCCAAGTACGCAAATCTGGTGAAATTTCATCACTAAGCCACAGGCATATGTCATTATTTCTTTCTGAAAACTGCCCATTATTTCTTTAATATCTCTGACTCTCAGAATGCTTTCTTCTTCTACAACCCCAAAACACAGTTCAATGAATTTCGAAAGTACATTCACTCAGTCTACTTGGAAATTCACTCTGAGCAGTCCCCGATTCCGGGCGCCACCTGGCGCCCCCATCAGTGTGGGCAGCTGAACTTAAGATCACTGATGGGAATTTGCAAGGACACCAAATAAAACATAGACACAATCTACTTTTAGACAATCTTCATGATGGATTCCCCAGGCCTCAGCCTCAGACTCTCCAAAAGGGAGAGCAAAAGAAAGTCAGGAGAGGCTGAGGAGAAAGAGGGAACAGGTTCAGAGGTGAGCTTTCATTGGGGGAACTCTTGTTTAGAAAGTTCTATCCAAAAACCTTCAGAAGGAGCAAGAATACATGGGAAAGGTGATTGAAATTCAACCCTAGGGGAACATCCCACAAAGAAGAACCCTTGCTCTGAGCTAGACCCCACCCAAACCACAGTGAATGCAGTAGTTGGTCAGAATCTGAGGCATCATGACTGAAAGGTGTGGTCATTCATTGTGGCTCCCCACAATTTATAGTAGGTGAATATGGGGACATAGACTTCAAGATGGGTTCTACCACTATTTTCTCATCATTCCAACATCACTTCAACACAGTTTTTTCCTGCTAATACCCGGAATCCATATCTGCGCAGAACTAATATTCTCAACACATAATCTCAAATAAAACAAGTATTATAGATAAAGTCCTGAGACTAATGTGACTAGAGAGACTAATTTATTATATATCACAGTGGTAGCAAGTGACAGACTCTAATCCACAGAGTTATGATTCCAAATAATGAGACTAGAAACTCTCAGAAAACAGAAAAGTATTTTCAACCTTTGAAATTAAAAAAAAACAATAATATCACTAATTGATATGACAGGACCAATACAGACAAAATAAATCATGAATTTATGTTTAAAGAATGTTAAATTTTTGGAGATAGTGATGTGGCTCAGTGGTAGAGCATTTACCTAGCATGTGTGAGGCAATGGGTTTGATTCTCAGAACTGCATATAAATAAATGAATAAATTAAAGGTCCATCAACAACTAAAAATATATATTAAAAAAGAATGAAGATCCAACATGGCGGCCGGCGAGCAGGCAGCATTTTCTATACCTCCGCAGTAACGGGATCAGAGAGACACATAAATACACTTGCATGGGACATGCCGAGGAACTTCTAACAATTTTCCACTGAAAGGAGACCTGCCGATAACTAGTAAGTCTGTGGGAGGGGTCAGTTGGTCCCAGGTGAGTGAATCTCCGCAACGCGGATCAGGGACACAATCCCGCCGGCCGCCGCTGAACTGCAGCGAACATAGGAACCTACTGGGCCCCGCAGGCCTGAGTCCCTGAACTGACTCTAGCGGCTTGGTGCTAGGATCCACACTCCTAACACCCCACCCCACCCCCAGCCAGTTCGGAGCAAAGCGGACCAGGGACACAACCCCGCCGGCCGGCCACGGGCGGCGGCCAGACTGGGCCCCGCAGGCTTGAGTCTGTGAACGGCCTCTGGCGGTCCAGCGATAGGATCCACATTCCTACCACCCCACCCCCAGCCGGCTCGGTGCATCCCAGATCAGGGACACAATCCCGCCGGCCGCCGCTGAACTGCAGCGAACATAGGAACCTACTGGGCCCCGCAGGCCTGAGTCTGTGAACTGACTCTAGCGGCTTGGTGCTAGGATCCACACTCCTAACACCCCACCCCACCCCCAGCCAGTTCGGAGCAAAGCGGACCAGGGACACAACCCCGCGGGCTGGCCACGGGCGGCGGCCAGACTGGGCCCCGCAGGCTTGAGTCTGTGAAGGGCCTCTGGCGGTCCAGCGATAGGATCCACATTCCTACCACCCCACCCCCAGCCGGCTCGGTGCATCGCAGATCAGGGACACAATCCCGCCGGCCGCCGCTGAACTGCAGCGAACATAGGAACCTACTGGGCCCCGCAGGCCTGAATCTGTGAACTGACTCTAGCGGCTTGGTGCTAGGATCCACACTCCTAACACCCCACCCCACCCCCAGCCAGTTCGGAGCAAAGCGGACCAGGGACACAACCCCGCGGGCTGGCCACGGGCGGCGGCCAGACTGGGCCCCGCAGGATTGAGTCTGTGAAGGGCCTCTGGCGGTCCAGCGATAGGATCCACATTCCTACCACCCCACCCCCAGCCGGCTCGGTGCAACGCAGATCAGGGACACAATCCCGCCGGCCGCCGCTGAACTGCAGCGAACATAGGAACCTACTGGGCCCCGCAGGCCTGAGTCTGTGAACTGACTCTAGCGGCTTGGTGCTAGGATCCACACTCCTAACACCCCACCCCACCCCCAGCCAGTTCGGAGCAAAGCGGACCAGGGACACAACCCCGCCGGCTGGCCAGGGGCAGCGGCCAGACTGGGCCCCGCAGGCTTGAGTCTGTGAACGGCCTCTGGCGGTCCAGCGATAGGATCCACATTCCTACCACCCCACCCCCAGCCGGCTCGGTGCAACGCAGATCAGGGACACAATCCCGCCGGCCGCCGCTGAACTGCAGCGAACATAGGAACCTACTGGGCCCCGCAGGCCTGAGTCCCTGAACTGACTCTAGCGGCTTGGTGCTAGGATCCACACTCCTAACACCCCACCCCACCCCCAGCCAGTTCGGAGCAAGCGGACCAGGGACACAACCCCGCCGGCCGCGGGCGGAGGCCAGACTGGGCCCCACAGGCTTGAGTCTGTGAACGGCCTCCGGCGGTCCAGCAATAGGATCCACATTCCTACCACCCCACCCCACCCCCAGCCGGCTTGGAGGCGGCCAGACCAGGCTCCGCAGGCCTGAGTCTGTGAAGTGCCTCTAGCGGTTTGGCGCTAGGACTTTGGCAGCGCTTAGTGCTGAGTTCCAGCTATCAGACAGAGGAGAGAAGCGGTCCAGTTGGGTTCCAGACACCGGTCGGACCACAGAGGAGGACAGCAGCCGCCATTTCGGAGAGATGATGTAATCATCCCCATGTTCTATTGATCTCAGCTCATCCAGCGACGGAACAGGTGATTTCAGGCTGGTAGTTGCCTGCGTCTAGCAGACAGATTTCTAGCTCAGGCTCGGGACTGGGGATCTTGTGGAGAATACTCCTAGAGGCTCATGCCTGGCAAGGCGTGTACCGGGCACTGAGCAGCTGGATTCTGGTTCCCGGGGCTAACCTGGCCCAGGTCTGAGGAAACTGCGGAGACTGCCGGTGGAGGCCAGCTCCAAGTGGAGCGTGCGCTGAGCTAGGGGCGACTGGGTTCTGACTCCCGGAACAGTTTTGGCCCGGGGATAGGGAACCCGTGGGGGTCGCTCGCTGGAGCCAGCTCCCAGCGGAGAGTGTATCGAGATAGGAGAGGTGGGTTCTGGCTACCGAAGCTGCTTTGACCCAAGGCTAGGGAACCAGCGGTGTCTGCTTCTCAGTCAGGGTCCTGTTGGGTGCTGTGGGGGCAGAGTGGAGCTTCCACCTGCACCCAGAGCAGGCCAAGTGACCCGCCGGCGTGGTAGCATGACACCCCAAACGCAGCTGGGTCTGAAGAGAGTAGCCGCCCACGCCTAGAATAGGACCAGCGGCCCCGCGAAGCGGTAGCCAAGTAACCTCATTTGGAGTAGGGGCTGTGCAGAGCGTGCAGGCAGACCTGCGGCCCACTGGCAAGACAGGCCAGGTAGCTTGCCAGAGTGGTGGACACGTAACACCGAGGCAGTTGCGTCACACTGGTTGGAGTGGGGGCGGAGCAGGGTCGCCGCCCGGGTCCGGAGGGGGCCCAGCGACCCGTTGGAGAGGTAGTCAGGTACTCCCATTGGGAGTGGGGGCTGTGCAGAACTGTGACCCACCGGCCTAGAAGTATGCCAGCGTGGTAGACTCGTCACACCAATTGGAGTGGGGACCCAGCAGAGCCGCCACCCACATCCAGATCAGGACCTACGACCCCAGGGCGTGGTAGTTACGTTACCACAATTGGAGTGGGGGCAGAGCAAAGCCGCCTCCTGTGCCCGCAGGGGGGGCAGACCTGTGACCGATCAGCGTGATAGATAGACCACCATAATTAGAGGAGGAGCACAGCCACTACCCACCCTGCAAGGGAGACTTTCCAACTATACAAGAGCAACATAAATAAATAGGGGGTAAATTTCAAAAACACAACAGTTGCACCAAGCAGAAAGAAACGCGAGCAGTATGAAAAGACAAGGAAAGAAAGGACCACAAGCAATGCAGGTCAACTCAACTTTAGAAGAGGTAATAGCTGCAACAGATGGAATATCAGATAAAGAGTTCAGGATATATATGCTTCAGATGATCTGGAGTCTCAAGGAAGACATGAGACAGCAAAATCAGACAATGAAAGATCACATTGACAAACAAATCCAGGAAGTAAAAGATCAATTTCACAGGGAGATAGAAGTAATAAAAAACAAACAAATAGAAATTCTAGAAATGCAGGAATCAATAAACCAACTTAAAAACTCAATTGAGAATACTACCAGCAGAGTAGATCACTTAGAAGAGAGAACATCAGACAATGAAGACAAAGTATTTCAGCTGGAAAAGAACATAGACAGCTCAGCAAGTCTGCTAAGAAACCATGAGCAGAACATCCAAGAATTATGGGACAATATCAAAAGACCAAATTTAAGAGTCATTGGGATACAGGAAGGCACAGAGCTCCATGCCAAAGGAATAAACAGTCTATTCAGTGAAATAATACGAGAAAACTTCCCAGAATTGAAGATTGAGACAGAATCCCAAATCCTAGAAGCCTACAGGACGCCGAATGTGCAAAATCATAAGAGATCCACACCTAGACACATTATAATGAAGATGTCCAACATACAGAATAAGGAGAGAATTTTAAAAGCTGCAAGAGAAAGAAAGCAGATTACATTTAGGGGTAAACCAATCAGGATAACAGCTGATCTCTCAACACAGACTCTGAAAGCTAGAAGATCCTGGAATAACATATTTCAAACACTGAAAGACAATGGGCTCCAACCAAGAATCATGTATCCGGCGAAATTAAGCTTCAGGTTAGAAGATGAAATTAAAACCTTCCACGATAAACAAAAGTTAAAAGAATTCGCAGCTAGAAAACCATCTCTTCAAAAAATCCTTGGCAAAACATTACAGGAAGAGGAAATGGAAACTAACATTGATAACCAACAATGGGAGGTAGGACAGTAAAGGGGGGAAAGTAGTCAAAGAGGATAACAAATCAGGTTTAATAACATCAATAAACAATTATGGATAGAAGAACAAACCACATCTCAATAATAACCCTAAATGTTAATGGCTTAAACTCACCAATTAAGAGACACAGGCTAGTAGAATGGATCACAAAACAAGACCCAACAATATGCTGTCTACAGGAGACGCATTTGATAGGAAAAGATATACATAGACTGAAGGTGAAAGGTTGGGAAAAAGCATATCACTCATATGGACCGCGGAAACAAGCAGGAGTGTCCATACTCATATCTAATAAAATAGATTTCAAGCCAAAGACAATCAAAAGGGATAAAGAAGGACACTTCATACTGCTCAAGGGAACCATACACCAACAAGACATAACAATCATAAATATATATGCCCCAAATAATGGTGCAGCCGTGTTCATCAAGCAAACTCTTCTCAAGTTCAAGAGTCTAATAGACCACCATACAATAATCATGGGAGACTTCAACACACCTCTCTCACCACTGGACAGATCTTCCAAACAAAAGTTAAATAAGGAAACTATAGAACTCAATAACATAATTAACAACCTAGACTTAATTGACATATATAGACTATACCACCCAACTTCAAGTAGCTACACTTTTTTCTCAGCAGCACATGGAACCTTCTCAAAAATAGACCATATACTATGTCACAGGGCAACTCTTAGACAATACAAAGGGGTAGAGATAATACCATGCATCTTATCTGATCATAATGGAATGAAACTGAAAATCAATGATAAAAGAAGAAAGGAAAAATCAAGCATCACCTGGAGAATGAACAACAGGTTGCTGAGTGATCAATGGGTTTTAGAAGACATCAAGGAGGAAATTAAAAAATTCCTAGAGTTAAATGAAAACACAGACACAACATATCGGAATCTATGGGACACATTGAAAGCAGTTCTAAGAGGAAAATTCATTGCTTGGAGTTCATTCCTCAAAAAAAGAAAAAACCAACAAATAAATGATCTCATACTTCATCTCAAAATCCTAGAAAAAGAAGAGCAAAACAACAGCAAAAGAAGTAGAAGGCAAGAAATAATTAAAATCAGAGCTGAAATTAATGAAATTGAAACAAAAGAAACTATTGAAAAAATTGACAAAACTAAAAGCTGGTTCTTTGAAAAAATAAATAAAATTGACAGACCCTTAGCCATACTAACGAAGAGAAGAAGAGAGAGAACCCAAATTACTAGCATACGGGATGAAAAAGGCAATATCACAACAGACACTTCAGAAATACAGAAGATAATCAGAAATTACTTTGAATCCTTATACTCCAATAAAATAGAAGATAGTGAAGGCATAGATAAATTCCTTGAGTCTTATGATCTTCCCAGACTGAGCCAGGAGGATATAGACAACCTAAACAGACCAATAACAATAGAGGAAATAGAAGAAACCATCAAAAGACTACCAACTAAGAAAAGCCCAGGACCGGATGGGTATACAGCAGAGTTTTACAAAACCTTTAAAGAGGAACTAACACCAATACTTTTCAAGCTATTTCAGGAAATAGAAAAAGAGGGAGAACTTCCAAATTCATTCTACGAGGCCAACATCACCCTGATTCCGAAACCAGACAAAGATACTTCAAAGAAAGAAAACTACAGACCAATATCTCTAATGAACCTTGATGCAAAAATCCTCAATAAAATTCTGGCGAATCGGATTCAAATACATATCAAAAAAATTATACACCATGATCAAGTAGGATTCATCCCTGGTATGCAAGGTTGGTTCAATATACGGAAATCAATAAATGTTATCCACCACATCAATAGACTTAAAATTAAGAACCATATGATCATCTCGATAGATGCAGAAAAAGCATTCGACAAAGTACAACATCCCTTTATGTTCAAAACTCTGGAAAAATTAGGGATAACTGGATCATACCTCAACATTGTAAAAGCAATCTATGATAAGCCACAGGCCAGCATCATTCTGAATGGAGAAAAATTGAAGGCATTCCCTCTAAGATCTGGTACAAGACAGGGATGCCCTCTCTCACCACTTCTGTTCAACATAGTCCTCGAGACACTGGCCAGAGCAATTAGGCAGACGAAAGAAATTAAAGGCATAAAAATAGGAAAAGAAGAACTTAAATTATCACTATTTGCAGATGATATGATTCTATACCTAGCAGACCCAAAAGGGTCTACAAAGAAGCTATTAGAGCTAATAAATGAATTCAGCAAAGTGGCAGGATATAAGATCAACACGCATAAATCAAAGGCATTCCTGTATATCAGCGACAAATCCTCTGAAACGGATATGAGGACAACTACTCCATTCACAATATCCCCCCAAAAAATAAAATACTTGGGAATCAACCTAACAAAAGAGGTAAAAGATTTATACAATGAAAATTACAGAACCCTAAAGAAAGACATAGAAGAAGACCTTAGAAGATGGAAAAATATACCCTGCTCATGGATAGGCAGAACCAACATCATCAAAATGGCGATATTACCAAAAGTCCTATATAAGTTCAATGCAATGCCAATCAAAATCCCAACAGCATATCTTGTAGAAATCGATAAAAGAATCAGGAAATTCATATGGAATAATAAAAGACCCAGAATAGCAAAAACAATACTAAGCAGGAAGTGTGAATCAGGCGGTATAGCGATACCAGACTTCAAACTATACTACAGAGCAATAGTAACTAAAACAGCATGGTACTGGTACCAAAACAGGCGGGTGGACCAATGGTACAGAATAGAGGACACAGTAACCAATCCACAAAACTACAACTATCTTATTTTTGATAAAGGGGCTAAAAGCATGCAATGGAGGAAGGATAGCATCTTCAACAAATGGTGCTGGGAAAACTGGAAATCCATTTGCACCAAAATGAATCTGAATCCCTATCTCTCGCCATGCACAAAAGTTAACTCAAAATGGATCAAGGAGCTTGATATTAAACCAGAGACATGGCATCTGATAGAAGAAAAAGTTGGTTATGATCTGCACGCTGTGGGATCGGGCTCCAAATTCCTCAATAGGACACCCATAGCGCTAGAGTTAACAAACAGAATCAACAAATGGGACTTACTCAAACTAAAAAGTTTTTTCTCAGCAAAAGAAACAATAAGAGAGATAAACAGGGAGCCTACATCCTGGGAACAAATCTTTACTCCACACACTTCAGATAGAGCCCTAATTACCAGAATATACAAAGAACTCAAAAAATTAGACAATAAGATAACAAATAACCCAATCAATAAATGGGCCAAGGACCTGAACAGACACTTCTCAGAGGAGGACATACAATCAATCAACAAGTACATGAAAAAATGCTCACCATCACTAGCAGTCAGAGAAATGCAAATCAAAACTACCCTAAGATACCATCTCACTCCAGTAAGACTGGCAGCCATTAGGAAGTCAAACAACAGTAAGTGCTGGAGAGGATGCGGGGAAAAGGGCACTCTTGTTCATTGCTGGTGGGACTGCAAATTGGTGCAGCCAATTTGGAAAGCAGTATGGAGATTTCTCGGAAAGCTGGGAATGGAACCGCCATTCGACCCAGCTATTCCCCTTCTCGGTCTATTCCCTAAAGCCCTAACAAGAGCATGCTACAGGGACACTGCTACATCGATGTTCATAGCAGCTCAATTCACGATAGCAAGACTGTGGAACCAGCCTAGATGCCCTTCAATAGATGAATGGATAAAAAAAATGTGGCATTTATATACTATGGAGTATTATTCTGCATTAAAAAATGACAAAATCATAGAGTTTGGAGGGAAATGGATGGCATTAGAGCAGATTATGCTAAGTGAAGCTAGTCAATCTTTAAAAAACAAATACCAAATGACTCCTTTGATATAAGGGGAGTAAACAAGGACAGGGTAGGGACGAAGAGCTTGAGAAGAAGATTTACATTAAACAGGGATAAGAGGTGGGAGGGAAAGGGAGTGAGAAGGGAAATTGCATGGAAATGGAAGGCGATCCTCAGGGTTATACAAAATGTCATATAAGAGGAAAGGAGGGGTAAGACAAGATAATACAAATGGAAGAAAGGATGTACAGTAGAAGGGGTAGAGAGAGAAAAGGGGAGGGGAGGGGAGGGGAGGGGAGGGGAGGGGGGACAGTAGAGAATAGGACAGACAGCAGAATACATCAGACACTAGAAAGGCAATATGTCAATTAATGGAAGGGAAACTGGTGTGATACAGCAATCTGTATATGGGGTAAAAGCGGGAGTTCATAATCCACTTGAATCAAACCGTGTAATATGATGTATTAAGAACCATGTAGTGTTATGAACGACCAATAAAAAAAAATAAAATAAAAAAAAAAAAAAAAAAAAAAAAAAAAAAAAGAATGAAAAATTTCATAAATGCAAATTCCAAATATATGACTCAGTACTTAGATCATAGCAGTAAAAAGTTTACTCAGTAAATATTTGTCAAATATATGTATTTTACCACCATTTCACCCAGCTATTCCACTCCTTGGTTTATACCCAAAGGACTTAAAATCAGAATACTATAGTGACGCAACCACATCAGTATTTATAGTAGCTCAATTCACAATAGCTAAACTGTGGAACCAACCTAGGTGTCCCACAATTGATGAATGGATTAAGAAAATGTGGTATATATATATACTCAATGTAATATTACTCAGCTTTAAAGAAGCGTGAAATTATGCCATTTATCAGTAAATGGTTGAAGTTGGGGAAAATCATACTAAGTGAAATAAGCCAATCTCACAAAACCAAAGGCCAAATGTTCTCTCTAATATTCAGATGCTAATTCACAATTAGGCAGAAGACACTAAGAAAGAATAGCATTACCTTAGATTAGGTAGAGGGAAGTGATGGGAGGGGAGGAAAGAGGATGTAGTGATAGAAAAGGCAGTAGAAAAAAACAGACATTATTACTGTATGTATATATGTGACTACATGACCAATATGATTCTGCAACAGGTACACTCAGAAAAATGAGAAATTATATCCCATCTATGTATGACATATCAAAGTGCATAAACACATTTTACTGTAATGTAGAACTAATTAAAACAAATTTTAAAATATATACATATTATACAAAAAGTATGTACAGGTACTATTACTTTGTATGTAATAATACTTCCCTTCTAAAAACTTACTGATTCAGGAAACTACAAATCTAACAACATAACTTATCTCTCACCCTCCCTTTCAAGAAACCCTTCACTTCATGTCCCATGCTTCTGATATTAAGCAAGATCTTCCCATTTTATATTTTGTAAATACTCTTGAGTGGCATCATTTATATCTATTTTGTGGATGAAAATATTAATGGGAAAAGCCCTTATATCTTTATTTAATATTTGTTGGAGTGTCACTGAACTTTGCAAGTCTTCTTTGGAGAGATTTTTAATCTTTTTCCCTAGTTCTCTATGGGGTGTGAAATGTGACCCATGATGCTTGGATGCCACTTTATTCTTGGGATAGTCAAAGTACATCATGGATCTGGATTCTTGAAAATTCTTAGAGGTTTACCCATAATAACACTCTATACTTGGGCCAACTACAGGTGTAGTCATTGGGTGATAATACCTCTCCTCAACACTCTCCTCAGAGCCTTAGCTACATCCTTATTCCAGAGAGTATAAATCAGAGGATTCAGTGTGGGAGTAATGATGCTATAGAACACAGAACCAACTTTGTCTTGCAGTGGAGTGCGCTGGGACCTGGGCCTCATGTATGAGAAGATGCAGGCACCAAACCAGAGAGAGACCACAATGAAGTGGGAGCTACAAGTGGCAAAAGCATTTCTTTTACTCCCAGCTGAACGCATCTCTATGACACTGTGCAGGATGAAGCCATAGGATGTAGAAACCAGGATGATGGGGAGGAGGAGAAGCACGATGCTACAGATATACACTGTGGTCTCATAGACGGTGACATCACCACATACCAACTTCACAACAGCTGGATACTCACAGTAGAAGTGGTACATTTTCTGAGATCCACAGAAGGGAAAGTGCATCAAGATGACTGTGTGAATTAGGGAGTTCAGAGATGCCCCCAACCATGAGGTGAGGGCCATCATCAGTGCCACCTTCCTGCTCATGAGCACAGTGTAACGCAGAGGATGACAGATGGCAACATACCTGTCATAGGACATGAGAGCTAGCAGAAGACACTCAGTGCCACACAGAGACAAACAGAGGAAGTGCTGGGTGGCACAGCCCAGGAGGAGATGGACTTGCTGCCAGACAGGTAGTTGGTGGCCATCTTGGAGATGGTTGTGCAGATGTGCATCAGGTTCATGAGGGAGAGCTGGCTGAGCAGGAAGTACATGGGGGTGTGAAGCCCATGATCCACACAAATGAGGAGGATGGTGAGGGTGTTGCCACTCAGTGCAACAAGGTAGACCACCATGGTCAGGCAGAAAAGGAAAAGGTGGGTTGGGGAGTCATTGAAGAGCCCTTCAAGGATGAAGTCTGCCAGAGACGTCTGATTCCTCAGCCACATGGTCCCTTCAAAGTCCCTGGGGAAACAGGAAGTGGAGACAAAGTGTGATGCCAGACATATGGAATCCTGTGTACATGGTGATCAGCTCTTTTGATCCAATCAAACATTTGTGAAGAGATTTTTCTATATTTGTAATTATCCTGCAGCTGAAATTATTTAAATTCAGTTTTTTCAAAACAAGAGAAACCTAAAATTTGTTATCTCAATCATGGTCATTTGAAATTCCAAGACTCTATTAAGGCCTAAAATTTATGACTCTTCTTACTAAATATAGGCATATGTGTGTGTGATCATATGTGTGATTTGTGTTAGTGTGTGTCTGTGTTTGTATGGTTGGTGGATTGTGTTTCTTATTTTACCAGGCAGGTTCTATCAAGAGCATCTGAACCACTAAGACATTTCTATTAATACATGTAATTGTTAAGGGTGGCATTACAGAACTTTGGCCTTATTTCTATGTGGAAGCTGGTTAAGGAGTTGGTGTACTGCTGTCATGTTTAAGTCTGATTTGGAAACTTTAAGCCTACAGGACAAGCAGTAGAAAGGGAAGATAGTACAAAGCAAGGCAGACAAGAGACAAAATACAAAAGCATGAGCTGTGACCCCACAAGAGAAAACAAACAAACAAAAAAGAGTCAGTTCTGCTTGCGTATGGAATTAGGCACTGGGGTTTTTTTGTTTGTTTGTTTTTTTGTTTGTTTGTTTTGTATTGGCTTTTTTGAATTCTACAAAATATTTGAGTTTCTTTTAACATAATTAAAAAGCATAAAATAGGCCTCAATTCAGTCTCCATACTTCCCTTTTCCCTCTCCTCCTCTCTTCCTCTGATCCCTTCCCTCTACTCTGCTGATCTGCTATTTATTTATAGTTTTTTATTAGTTACTTGTGGATATACATACAGATGACATCCATATGGTATGTTCATATAGGCACATGGGAAATTTAGGTCAGATTTCTAATGAAGCTGAATGCACACCCCTAGTCCAGAATTCCAAGAGCCTAAAGGAGTATCCTGGGGAATGTAGAGCAACTGCAGGCCCAGCTACTGCTCCATACCAATGAGGTGTGAGCCAGCAGACCAGAAAAAAACTATTAATACTACAGGATGGCTGCTTCCCTTCTGACCTCTAATCTCCCAGGGATCTCCTCTAAGACCCACCTTAACTAGAAATGAGAAATTAGAGAGATTTTTGGGAAATGTAGTTCATCCTAGCCAACCTCACACATCACAAAGTCACTGCAGTCCATCTTCTGCCCTTTTGGCACACATTCACAACCTCCACCAGTCAGGTTAACCTCCAAATACAAAAATGATACCTGTGTAACTAAATACAATATATCCAGCATGAAGGCAAACACGTTAACCCTTTCTCCAGGAGAAAATCCAAAGTTCTTTATTTCCCCTAGGGGAGACATTCATTCCTCCGATACATGTGTCCCCTTTAATATCCTGGAACTTCAAAATTTTCTGAATGATATATGTGAAAAATATTCTAATGGAAATAAGAAAGAAATACTCATTACTACCACCCACGGGATAGAGATTCTTATCCAAAAATGGCTTAGCATGTACTTTGGATATCAACCCCTGTTTCTTCACTCAGTCCTGGCATCTGCCCAATAGATCCATGAACAAACTGGACATGGCATCCGGGGTAAAATTAATCCCTGGATTCAGAATGATGGACTTACACTCACCAAGGCCAATCTGTCTGAAGCCACTGCTGAATATGGATAACAGCATAGACCATCATGAGTTCCCCCCATCGCCCCAGTCCTGGGGTGATCAGCCAGCCTCTCCACAGCACATTGATGATATTGGACCACATTCAACATGAAAGGGACATTCCTTTTTTTCCTGGACAGGACACTCACTCTGGGTATGGATTTTGCTTCGTCACTTGAAGTGCTGCTGCCAGAACTACCATCTCTGGACTCACAGAATGCTTTATTCGCCATGAGAGTATTCCACGAAGCATTGCTCCTGATCAAGGAGCTTGATTCACAGCAAACAATTGTGCAATATGGCCTGTGTTCATGGGATTTGTTATACTTAACATAGGTCCTCCATCTTCCTGAAACACAGAACCTGATAGAATGGTGAAATACCCTGGTAAGACTCCGCTTCAAGCAAAACCTAGGTGGCAACACCACTCATTGCTGGGGCAATGTCCTCCAGGGTGTGGTACATGCTCCACGCCTGCATCTAATTTATGGTACTCCTTCCCTCACAGCAAGGATTCATAGGATCATACCCCAAGAATTCGATGGATAGAAATGAGAGTGCGTTCTCTCCCTATAAGATTAATGTCTATGACCCACCAACATTATTTTTTCCTGTACTTTTCAGTTCTCCTGCTTTAGAAAATTCTTAGCTACAAAGGAAGGGATTCTACTTCACAGACACAAAGTGATTCCATTTTCTGAAGGTTGAGATTGTCCTGCTGCCACTTTAGGATGCTCATTATAGCTGAATCAACAGGTGAAGAAGGTCACTCTATGGCATGGAGTGATTGATTCTGACTAGGAAGGGAAACTGAGTTGCTACTACACAATACAGAGAGGAAGAGCAAGTGTGACATAGGACATTTTCTCGGTGTCTCTTCAAACTCCCCAGTCCTATGATGGAGGGCAATAGGAAACTAAAGCCCAAGTCAGGTCACACTGAGAAGGGCTCAGATCCTTCAGAGATGAAGGTTTGGGTCATCCAACTGACCAGGAACAGTGACCAGCTGTGAACCAAGGCAGTATGGACTGTGGAGTGAAACAGGATAGTTAAAAGACCAGTAATGACCATGTGGACAACCCCCAGGAACACAAACTGTCATACTTTGTGCATTTATTCTTAATGGTGATAAGAATTTGTATATTTATATTACACAAATTAAGCGTTTATTTCATTGTCATCCTCTTATCAAACATGAGGTGTGAATAATACCTAAAATCATATCTCAAATAACTAGATATAAATGAAGGAGTATGAATCCATAGAAATAGAATAAATATCACACAACATACAAAAAAAGGATTTTTTCCCTTAATGAGGAAAGGGTTGTATATTTTATATACTCTACTTGGGAAAAGTTGATGACATCTTAGATTATACATAGAATACTCATATTATATTAGGTAGAAGGATATCTTATGTGTCTTTATTTGAACATTGAGCAAAATTTTTAAAGAATGCATCAGTGCTGTGCTGACACAAAACAAAGCAACCATACCTATGTCCTGGGTCGATTTGTGAGTCAACAGATGACAAAAAAATGCTAACAAAACTAGGTTTTTCATGTTGATTCAGCCACCCTTGCCAATCTGCCCTCTCTCCAGTTCTCCCACAAACACTAATCAGAATAAGAAGTTGATCTCCATGAGGAAATTAGACTCAAAAAAGTCATAAACTAAGTAGAGCCTTCTATCACTTCTTGTGTCTTACCTCCTAAATATATTCCTGTACTTTCACATATTCTGATTCATTGATGTTCATTAACAGGAAAGAACCACCACCAATGAAGAAAAGTACTCATGACAATTATAAGAGTAACTACCAGTAACTAAAAATAATTATGTGAGTATAAAAAATAAACTTCAAAAATTAAAGCAAAAAACACAGGACTTAATGCATTCTAATCAAATTTCAATTCTACCAGTAAAAACGAGTTCACATTTATTTTTCTTCTGTCCAAGGGTCGCTCTAGGATTATAATGACAGTCGTGTCACACTGTTACTTCCTGCTCAGCTTCTATGGACTAAGAGAACAATTTCAACCCTGGTTCCCCTGATTACTTCAACTCAGTTGACATGATCTGCATACATCTTTTCTACCTAATTATTGAAACACATCTCTTTCTCTTTCTTCAATAGTTTCTGACTATCTCTATGAACCCCCTTGGCATAAGTTTTCCATGATATGCCTCTACTCTCTTTCTTCCTTAGGCAACCCATTCTTGTACCCCTTAAATTATGTTTTTCTCTATCTTCTCAGGAAGCATCCTCATGTACTGATGAAATGTCACCATTGACTAAAGGATAATCTCACAATGCCCTAGTTTCTAATAAAGGCTTCTGAACACCTCAAGCCCCAACACTATCTTACCTGCAATTTTCTCTGCAGAGATTTGTGCACAGAAGTGAGATGGATTGAGAAGAACACTCCTCCCAGCCACACATTGGCTATTGGTCTTCCACAAAAGTACTTGCTGAAGTACTCCTCAGACTCCTCCTCTACCCTGGAAGCTGCATCTTCTAGCAGAATACCAGAGAGAATATTTGTCCAGCTCACTCTTCATGGTTTCCACTAATTATCCTAGTGATGGAGCATCACACAAACAACAGGACATGGTGTTCTAGGACCCTCTGAAAATCTGTGTTTATATTTTGAGCCCTATCAGACAGATTAAGTAAAACTGAACACATTTGGCCCCTACTAATTGGAACCGGTGGTGCATATGTTTCCTCTTGACTCTGAACTTATATTTGAACTTCCTTCCATTACCAGATTGAGAGCCTGGGAAATAGAAATGGCCATCCATGTTACCTGAGTAAGAGACTAAACATAATAACAGGTTAATCCTCAATGCTCCCAGAGTCCAACAAAAATCATCTTTGCAGTCTCTGTGGTTTTGGATCACTATAGCACTCTCATCATAGATTTACCCTCATTCCCTAGTAGTAACATACAAGTATGTATGTGTTATGCAGTTACTAAGCTTCTTCCATACCACAGAGATGTTTCCTCAACAGTAATCAAAGGGGTCAGAAGAGGCCAGACTGTCTTGACCTGAGCCAGTCATGAGGGAAGAGGTTCATGCTCCACGAGGATGAAACATCCTCCAGGTCCTCAGGACCTCTGATGTCAGCAGAGGTGAATAGAAATCTGAAGACCTGATGGCATCAGGGATTCCCACTCAGAAGACACACCGGATGTCTTCTGGGCACCATTACCCAAGATACCAATTAGTCTGTACCATGTGCACTGAAGTGAGTATCCCATGGTGCTGTACTTGAAGTTTGTTTGCAGGGGTGGGGAAACTGGGTAATTGGGGAATCTGGTTCTGAATATAACATGGGAGTACTCTCTCTAGGGGCTAGTTAATAATACAGAGTAACGGATCCTACAGTCCCTGATTTGTTTTGTTCATTACAGAATCCAGGTCTCTGTAGCCCCTTTCCGTGCTACTCTTTTGAGAAGACAATCTGAGTGTCGTTTTGCCCAGTGGCCACATTACTGTTTTTCTCATGTCTTATATTATAGAATTGGCAGCAGGTAATTCCCATTCTCAGTCTTATTGGTGCTTCATTTCTATGGACCACACAAAATAGCATGTTAGGAGATTTTATATGGACCAATAGAAAGAAAAGTGCATTCCCTGTATTTCATTTACTTCCATATTTTATTCACTCACTGCCCTCCTCTCATCATAAGCATATTTGAGCTATTCTTGTTTCTTGTTTTGAAGCACAAACAAGACTGAGTGTGGGAATTACCTGCTATCATTTCTATAATACAACACATGGGGAAAAAAACAGAAAGTGGCAACTAGCCAAGAAGACATTCAGACTGTTTCTCTTTTCTCAACTCAGATATTAAAATGCCTTGCTTCACTGAGCTTACCTTGACTCTATATCATGGCTTGTTGTTTAAGTAGAGGAAACATGTTATTACTTTCTTGAAAACCTATAGGCTATTACTTTTATCTGGTACCTCCCTTTATGACAGAATATAGTTTTAATTTAGGCAGTCTTGGCATTTATATGATTTATTCATTGTTTGAGAAATATTTTATGAGAGCCTGCTGCATTCCAAGAAGTGTACTGATTACATAGTGATAACAAGCATGAGGGGTCTTTTACTCCTTAGGGGTTACAGACACAACTATGTCAACTTAAGTTTAGGATTTGTATTAATCAATATTCAATGCAAGTGACATAAAACAGAATGTGTTGCATTTTTTTCTTTTTATTTATGTCTAACATTAGGATTAATTTTGACATAATTACAAAGCATGGAATGTAATTTGTCCGAATTCAGTCCACAGTATTTCCCTTTCCCTTCCTTCTTCCCTTTCTCTTTTCTTTCTTCTGCTGTACTGATCTTTCTACTATTTACTTTTAGGCTTTTTAAAATAGAAACTTGTGGATATACATTATGGTGAGGTTCCTTGTGGAATATCCATGTATGTGGTATAATCATATATGTATTTTACATATATTCATATATGTGAAAGTTAGTTCAGATTCACTCTGCTGTTCTTCCCTTATCATGTACCATCTCCCGCTTCTCATTACCCTTTATCTAGTCCACCTACCTCATTTCAATTTTGATAGAAGGAAGGCACCAGTAATAGCCTGTAGGTTTTGAAGCAAGTGATAAAATGTTTCCTCTACTTAAACAACAAGCCTCGATATAGAGTCAAGGTAAGTGCAGTGAAGCAAGGCATCTTAATATCTGAGTTGAAAAAAGAGAAACAAGAATAGCTCAAATATGATCGTGATGAGAGGAGGGCAGTGAGTGAATAAAACATGGGAGTAAATGAAATGCAGGAAAATTCATGGTTCTTTATATTGGTCCATATAAAATCTCCTGACACGCTATTTTGTGTGGTTCATAGAATTGAAACACCAACAAGACTGAGTGTGGAAATTACCTGCTATCATTTCTATAATACAACACATGGGAAAAAAAAACAGAAAAGTGGCCACTGGGAAAGAAGACACTAAGACTGTCTTCTCAAAAGAGTTGCACAGAAAGGGGCTACAGAGATCTGGATTCTGTAATGAACAAATCAGGGACTGTAAGAATTAACTCTGTATTATTAACTAGCCCCTAGATAGAGTATTCCCATGTTATCTTCAAAACTAGATTCCCCAAATTACTCAGTTCCTCCTCCCCTGCAAACAAGCTTCAAGTACACACCATGGGATACTCATTTCAGTGCAGTCCAAGTAAATCAAGAATAAAGTGAAGGATTCACATTTCTTGATTTAAAAACTTAATGCAAAGCAAAAATACATTTTTAGTGATAAAGCAAAATGGTAGAACTATTAGAGAAAAGAGTTTTGGTGGTTCTTTATTAAGTGAAACACAGAATTATTGGTCCTGGCAGATGGGTAACATGTAGATAAATGCAATATGATTTGGAGTTCATAAAGAAACCCACCTGTGTATGACCTGTGGAATTTTGAGAAAGGTGCAATTGCCACTGAATGGGGCAGACACTCTTCAAAAATGAAACTGGCACAACTGAATAGCTACATGCCAAACAATAAAAGACAAATATGCACATAAGGACTCTAAAAGACTAGTAAGACAGAGCCTTGGGGAACACTTTGTCTGGACTAAGATGACAGTTTCATGAATCTATCCACAGTAGCAAATTTGCAGACATACATAGATACACATGCAGGAGGCACATAAAAAAAAAACTGGTGAAATCTAAATACGTTCTGCAAATTGTATCAATGTCAATTTCTAGTTACTATAATAAGAGGAATAGAATGTATCCATAGATAAGCAATGTGCTAATAATTGCTGGAATGCAGGAGAAATTGTATATGAAACATTCCTGTACATTTTTTCGAGCAATTCTCTGTGAAGGTATATTCATTTTAAGATGCAAATTTAATTTTAAAAAAATCATTTAAAAAAATGATGCTTACAGCTGATTTGTGAAAACAAAGCATCACTGTTTTGATCATCTCTGGATCTGCAATAACCAACACAGACTGTGGATCATCACACAACCGGTAATGGAAAAGAAGAGCTGATTAAAACTAATAAGCCAGATTCTGCAGTTAGAGCTACCCCCAGGAATCCAGACTTATTTTAACAGGGTCTTCATAAAAGCAAATATTGTTTTATTTGGAGGAGACTAATATATTAATATTTCTTTGTGGTTTAAGCATAATATCTGAAAATTCTTTACTTCTGACTTCTGTTTTTCTTTTTTCTCTTCTAAAAATTGTACTTTTATGCTTTGCATTTAAATCTATGATCTATGTCATGTTCATTGTTAAACAAGATAAGGTTCAGTTTTGTTGTCTCGTTTTGTTGACCTGTGACCGTCCAGTTGTTCCAGCACCATATTTAGAAAGACTATCATTGCAGCACTTCCAAACTCATTTCCTGAGGCCAATATCACCCTGATCCCAAAACCAGGCAAAGACACCAATATCTCTAATGAAAATAGATGCAAAAATTCTCAATAAAATTCTGGCAAATCAAATACAAAATCATATCAAAAAGATCGTGCACCATGATCAAGTGGGATTCATCCCAGGATGCAAGGTTCATTCAACATATGGAAATAAATAAATTTAATCATCATAACAATAGACTCAAGGATTAAAATCATATGATCATTTCAATATGTGCAGAAAAAAAAACATTTGACAAAATACAGCATAGCTTCATGTTCAAAACAGTAGAAAAACTAGGGATAACAAGAACATATCTCAACATCATAAAGGCTATCTATGCTAAGCCTCAGGCCAACATCATCTTAAATGGAGAAAAATTAACAGCATTCCCTCCAAAAACTGGAACAAGACAGGGATGTCCTCTTTCACCAGTTATATTCAACATAGTTCTTAAAACACTGGCCACAGCAATTAGAGAGTCAAAAGAAATTAAAGGGATATGTATAGGAAAAGAAGAACTTAATTAGCACCATCTGCTCACGATATGATTCTTTTTTTTTAAAGAGAGAGTGAGAGAGGGGAGAGAGAGAGAGAGAGAGAGAGAGAGAGAGAGAGAGAGAGAATTTTTTAATATTTATTTTTTAGTTCTCGGCGGACACAACATCTTTGTTGGTATGTGGTGCTGAGGATCGAACCCGGGTCGCACGCATGCCAGGCAAGCGCGCTACCGCTTGAGCCACATCCCCAGCCTGCTCACGATATGATTCTATACCCAGAAGACCCAAAAAGCTCCACCAGAAAGCTTCTAGAACTAGTAAATGAATTCAGCAAAGTAGCAGGATATAAAATCAACACCCATAAATCAGAGGCATTTCTATATATCAGTGACAAATCCTCTGAGAAAGAAAGCTACCCATTTACAATAATTTCAAAAAAAATAAGATACTTGGGAATCAAATTAAAGAGGTAAAAAATCTACACAAATAAAAACTACAGAACCCTGAAGAAAGAAAATCACAGACGACCTTAGAAGATAGAAATATCTACCTTGCTCTTGGATAGGCAGAATTAATATTATCAAAATGACCATACCACCAAAAGCACTATTCAGATTTAATGCAATTCCAATCAAAATCACAATGGTATTCCTCAAAGAAATAGAAAAAGCAATCATGAAATTCATCTGGAAAAATAAGAGACCCAGAATAGCTAAAGCAATCCTTAGCAGGAAAAGTGAATCAGATGACATCTCTATACCAGACCTTAAACTATACTACAGAGCAATAATAACAAAAACAGCACGGTATTGGCACCAAAACAGACTGGTAGACCAATGGTACAGAATAGATGACACAGAGACTAACCCACAAAATTACAATTATCTTATATTAGACAAAGGTGCCAAAAACATGCATTGGAGAAAAGATAGCCTCTTCAACAGATGGTGCTGGGAAAACTGGAAATACATATGCAACAAAATGAAATTAAACCCTTTAATCTCTTTCATCTGTATAATTGCTCTGCTCAGTGTTTCAAGAACTATGTTAAATAGAAGTGGTGAAATCGGGCATCCCTGTCTTGTTCCAGTTTTTAGAGGGAATTCTTTCAATTTTTCTCTATTTAGAATCATGTTGGCCTGGGGCTTAGCATAGATAGCTTTTACAAAGTTATTATATGTTCCTGTTATCCCTAGTGTTTATAGGATTTTGAACATGAAGCCATGCTGTATTTTATCAAATGCTTCTTCTTCATCTGTTGAGACGATCATATGGTTCTTATCTTTAAGTCTATTGATGTGATGAAATACATTTATTGATTTCTGTATGTTGAACCAACCTTGCATCTCTGGGATGAACCCCACTTGATTGTGGCACAGTATCTTTTTGATATGTTTTTGTATTCGATGCCAGAATTTTTTTTGAGAATTTTTGTATCTATATTCATTAGAGATATTGGTCTGAAGTGTTCTTTTTTTGATGTGTCTTTGCCTGGTTTTGGAATCAGAGTGATATTGGCTTCATAGAATGAGTTTGGAAGTGTTGCCTCTTTTCTATTTCCTGAAATAAATTGTAGAGTATTGGTATTAGTTCTTCTTTAAAGGTCTTGTAAAACTTGGATGTGTATCCATCCATTCCTGGGCTTTTCTTGGTTGGTAGATTTTGTGGTGTCTGCTATTTTATCACTTGAAATTGATTGGTTTAAATTCTGTAGATCATCCTGATTCAATTTGGACAAATTATATGACTCTAGAAATTTATTGGTGCCTTTGATATTTTCTATTTTATTAGGGTATATATTTTAAAAATACTTTCTAATTTTCTTCTGTATTTCTGTAGTATCTGTTATGATATTTTCCTTTTCATCAAGTATGTTATTAATTTGAGTTTTCTCTCTCCTTCTCTTCATTATAATGGCTAAGTGTCTGTCAAATTTATTTGTTTTTCAAAGAACCAACTTTTTTTCTGTTAATTTTTTCAATTGTTTCTTTTGTTTCAATTTCATTTATTTCAGCTCTGATTTTAATTATATCCTGTCTTCTGATGCTTTTGGTGTTGATTTGTTCTTCCTGTTCTAGGGCTTTGAGATGTGTTAATTCACTTATTTGTTGACTTTTTCTTTTCTTAAGAAATAAACTCCATGCAATGAGGTTTCATCTTAGAACTGCTTTCATAGTGTCCCAGAGATTTTGATATGTAGTATCTGTGTTCTCATTCACCTCTAAAAACTTTTTAATCTCCTCCCGATGTCTTCTGTAACTCATTGTTCATTCAATAGCATATTGTTTAGTTTTCAGGTGTTGGAGTGGATTTTATTTCTTATTTTATCATTGATTTCTAATGTCATTCCATTTTAATCTGATAAATTCAGGGTAGTATCTCCACTTTTTTATGTTTTCTAAGAGTTGCTTTGGGAATATTATATGGTCTATTTTAGAGAAGGATCCACGTGCTGTTGAGAAGAAAGTATACTCTCTTGTTAAAGATTAAAATATTCAAAAATAAAAGATTAAAATATTCTATATATGACAGTTAAGTCTAAGTAATTGATTGTACTATTGAGTTCTAGAGTTTGTTTGTTCAGCTTTTGTTTGGAAATCTATCTAGTGATGAAAGAAGTGTGTTAAAGTCACCCAAAATTATTATGTTGTGGCCTATTTGACTCTTGAACTTGAGAAGAATTTGTTTGATGAATATAGCTGCACCATTGTTTTGGGCATATATATTTATGATTTTTATGTTTTTTGGTGAATGGTTCCCTTGAGCAGTATGTAATGTCCATCTCTATCCCTTTTGATTAACTTTGGCTTGAAGTCTACTTTATTTGATATGAGGATGGAAACTTCTACTTGCTCCCAGAGTCCATGTGAGTGGTATGATTTTTTCCAACTTTCCCCCTTCAGTCTATGAATGGCTTTTCCAATGAGATGAATCTCTTAGAGGCAGCATATTGTTGAGTCGGTTTTTTTTAAATCCAATCTGCCAGTCTATGTCTTTTGATTGGTGAGTTTAGACCATTAACATTCAGGGTAATTATTGAGACATAATTTGTATTTCTAGCCATTTTTGTTTATTTTTGGTATTTAACTTGTCTTGGTTTCTCCTTTGATTAGTTTTTCCTTTAGTATAATGCCTCCCTTTTCTGATTTTACTGTTGTTTTTCAATTCCTTTTCATAGAATATTTTGCCAAGGATGTTCTGTAGTAGAGACTTTTGAGTTGTAAAATCTTTTAACTTCTGTTTATCATGGAAGGTTTTACTTTCATCATCAAATCTAAAGCTTAGTTTTTCTGGATATAAGACTCTTGGTTGTGGCATCCATTTTCTTTCAGAGCTTGATATATGTTGTTACAGGACCTTATAACTTTCAGGATCTGGGTTAAAACTCTGCACATATTCTAATCGGTTTCCACCTATATGCAATCTGATTCCTTTCTCTCATGACTTTAATATTCTCTCCTTATTCTGTATATAAGGCATTTTCATTATAATGTGCCTTGGTGTGGATCCGTTATAATTTTGTACATTTGGCACCTTGTAAACCTCTTGAATTTGGTTTTCCAATTCATTCTTAATGTTTGGAAATTTTTCTGATATTATTTCATTGAACAGATTGCTCATACCTTTAATTTGGAACTCCATTCCTTCCTCTATCCCAATATCTCTTAAATTTTTTTATTCTATCCCATATTTCTTCTATCTTCTGCTCATGGTTTCTTACCATTTTCATTGTGCGGTCTTCATTCAAGATTATATATTTTGTCTTCATTGTCTGAGGTCCTGTCTTCCAAGTGGTCTAATCTATTGGTGATGCTCTCAATTGAACTTTTAATTTGGTTTATTGTTTCTTTCATTGCAAGATTTCTGTCTGTTTTTTTTTTTGAAGCCTCTATCCCCATTGAAGTAATCTTTTGCTTCCTCTATTTGTTGATGTAGCTCTTTTTCAAAAATGATCTTTTGCTGCCTGTATTTGCTCTTATATCATCTCTCAGTTCACAGAACATTTTAATTATGTACATCCTGAACCCCTTCTCTGTAATATCTTCTGCTGTGCTAGCCATGGATTCTAATAATGCAGTGTCTTTATTTGTTTCAGACACTTTCTTCCTTTGTCTTTTCATATTGCTTGTGTGTCTTTCCTTCTAGCACTGTGTATATAGGTGGTACCTATTTTACCGTATAGGCTTATTGTGCCCCTGTAAGAACCCAATACCTCTTCTTTGAAATGAAGGACAATGTTATCAGATCCCATATAAACAAATATATATCCTAAAAACCCAAATGTTTGCTACAGTTTGTTCACAATGTACAAAAATGGTGAATTAACTTCTATAATATACTCAGTAGGCTTATAAAAGGATTTACAGATTCTGATGGTAGGCAAGGAACCTGGGGTGAGGAATAGGATGATATGGTGAGGAGGTAGGAGGTGAGGATATAGAGTTGTTATACCTTAGAAAGTCTGAAAGAGAAATCTAAAAAGGAAAATTAGTAGAAGGATGGAAAGTACCTTTGGGTAGATAATTAAGTGGGAAGATAGTAGAGTACATAAAACAAACACACAGATATATCAAGAAAAGTAAAAAATGTTAAAATAGAAGAACCTTAAGGAAAAAAGAAAACAGATTTTTAAAATTTAAAAAATAAAATAGTATTAAAAGAATGTACAACATAATGTAATATACTATTCAGACGTCCCAGACCTTCTTTGTGGGTGCTGCTGCCACTGCCATGGATGGTCTCACTCAGGTATCCAGTAGTCTTGTGTGGGCTAGTATTTGGGAGACCTACTCTGATCTTGAGGCCTGGAGCCCTGGAAAGGCAAGGTGCTTCCTGCATGGGGCAGGAATATTGCTGGCAGAGAAGCCATATTCTCACAACTTGAACCCCAGGTTACTGAGCAATGCAGAATTCTACCTCCCTCTGGCCCGCCATCTTGTAACCCCTCTTAATCATCCACACTTCATTCGTTGCTGTAATTTGTTCACTTATGGCTCTCTCTCTCTCTCTCTCTCTCGCTCTCTCTCTCTCTCTCTCTTCTCTTCTCTTCTCTTTGATCTGAGAGATGAGTCTCACTCACACTAGTGTCTCTGACTCCGCTGGCACAAGGGCAGCTGCCTCATGGCATGTGATGGGAACAAGAACTAGCCATTGGTCAACAGATAATTCTGACAGTGTGTGGATCTATGCTGGACCAGGCAGTGAGGGAGATAACATGTAGGTGACACATAATAATGAAAACTCCATCGTCATATTCTGTCCTTTCCAACTCCAGTTAGAGAACACCCCCTCCCAACCCCAAAAGCACAATAATTAGCTAAAAGAAGTTTAGTCTTCATGGCCCAAATTCTTGGGTTCATACTTGATAAACATTCCCATAAGTTAAAATTTCTGTGCTCCTGAGAGGTCCATACTGGTGTTCTGCCAGGGCGTTTTGTTTGCTATGTCTCTTTGGTCTCTTGACTCTTCCTTAATGTGCAGATTCCTACTCTAGGTAAAAAAAAATGGTGGGGAGAACAGATGTTTTGACATGATTTTGATGATGAGATTTTGGGTAACCAAGTTCACTCAATTACAGGGAATCCACTGAGAGAATATGGTGACATTTTTTCCTTGCAATTTGTTCACAAAACATTTATCTTTTTTCTTCTCACTATGCCATGTCCTTGGTTCATCATCCAGCACTACTTTAAATCTGACTTCACATGGGCACTTAGAAACAGTCATAGTATTCTTATTTCTATTGAATAAAAAAATGTATCATTTTAAAAAATGAGACTCCATTGGCTTAACACAAATGTGAAATCTGTTGAGTGACACCAAAGTCTGTTGTCAGATAATAAGATTGACTTGAGCCATAATGAAGGCTGATTTCCCTTACATCCTTTAAGTGCTACTTTGAGGAATGAATGACTGAAAAATCATCTCCAGACCACTCCTCTCCTTATTGAGTGTGTTTCTTCAACTGGAGATGGTCAAATGGCTCACAAAGCCAGACATGCTCATGTTCACCAAAGTGGTCAATCACGAAGCAATTTGTTTATTGCCTCCATACATGAGTATTTAGAGCAGAGGATACCATACATTAACTCTCTTTGTAAGAAAATCTACAAAGGCTGGTGCCCCTTGGGCTGAATAGTCAGCAACTCAGATGTGTTAAGTTGAATAGCCCCATTCCTGGGTATTCTGGATCCTAAAACCCCTGCCCTTCCACAGCATTACTCAAAGATGAGAGACTAGGAAAAGAAGAAAAGGTGAAGAAGAGATTTCTGCCAGCTGCTTTAATCATGAAACATCTAGTTCTGTATAGGTGGCCCCATAGTGGCAGAGAAGGAGAGTGTGGTAAGTATAAATGGCTCAATAGCCCTGCAATTCCATTCAGCTACATGGAAGAACCTTCCAAAGGTCAGGTACAGTCCTGTTGACACAGCAGAAAATATGCAACATAAAATAAGAACTCATGATGAATTCCAAACAGTTGCAATAAAAACTTGATGCTACATCTTTAGAGGAGAATGTTGAAGGCAGTATAGGTTTCATACACTTCTGTACAAATCATGTATCTAAATACAAGAAAATTAAGCTACATCAATTTATTAAAAAATGTTATTGAAGAGAGGATTATGTCACCATAACACCCTGAATTAATACCTTTAATTTCAGAGAATTGAAACTTTTTCATGCTATTGTGATTCTCTACTCTTACGAGTGAAATTCAGACAGAAGTCCAATATAACCGGCATGGAATCTCTCCTACACACACATCAAAGTAATGTCTCTCCCTCTACTTCAAGATATCATGATCTCATTATTAAGAGCATTTCCTATGAGATGATATTTATTCATGTTTTCATGCTGGAGTATAGAGAAAAAAACTATAAAATCAAATTGTCTTTGGGGTGTTTTTCAGGCTTCTTGCAGATTTCATATAGGGGGAAATGCATCTCTTTACTGATGTTAATCAATATAAAGCAAGAATAAGACTTCTTAAAATTTCTGTCAAGTATCCTCTGCTCTAAATACTCATCATTTGGAAAGAAACAGTATTGTGTATTGCTTAGTGTAAGAATTGAGTTGTAGGAGGGAGGGAGCGCCAGGAGTGGTTCACAGAAAACAGGAATTTGTGCAGTTAGCCTCCTGGGGAGTCTCAGGTATAATTGGTACATTCTATAAATAGTGCTGGGGGCAGGAGGAGTAAGGAATCACCACATGCATAGGAGCTATTCCTTTTACATTTGTTTTGCAGAAGATAGAAAACCCAGAGGATAAAGGCAAAACCCAAGCAAACTGGTTGCCCCCGAATTTCCCAAAACTCCAAAGGGTGAATTTTCCACTGTGCATGGTAATAACTCATTCATTAGCTGTATATGTTTAATTCTGGTTCATTACACTAGGTGCAAACTCAGAGCCAATCAGATCATCCCCAGGAACAAACCACCAATCCCTCTACCCACAGGAATATGGATTTAGAGGTAGGGAGGAGCTCCAGAAGTCTGCCTAAGATGAACAGGAACTTCCTAAGTGTTTATAGCAATTTCAATGACATCATCTCTTTGATCTTCCAAACATAAGGGAAACAGGAACCTGATTAGGCCTCCAACTCCACGGTTCCAGAGGAGAGGAGGCTAGACAGCAATTAAGAGTGAACTTCAGACAGAAGTCCAATATAACCTGTATGGACTTGTGTCTGAATTTCACTCTTAATTGCTGTCTAGCCTCCTCTCCTCTGGAACCCTGGAGTTGGGGGCCTAATCAGGTTGGTGTTTCTAATGTAGCTCCTCATAGGTAGAGAAGCACAAGGCTGATAGCTAGGAGGACTCAGGTCTCTATGGAAGAATTTGGGATCAGATCCATCACCATTTTCCTTCAATACTCTGTCTTCTGAATTTTCCTTTCAGCTCTGGGGGATGCTGTTTGGAGAACTGTGCCTGCAGAGCATGCCTTCTGTGCCAAGTTGTGCAAGGCCAGTTTATGTGCTGGGAAATGAGGTGGGGCAAGAGTTTCAGTCAGAGGAAAGGCCACTCTCTCCATTTCCTGAAATTGGAGGGTCAGGTGCCCTCTTTGCAGTTGGCAAAAAATCGTGCACTGTCTTACTTTGACCTTTTATAATAGGAACTTCAAGAAGCTACCTTTGGTAAATGCAGTGACTCTGAAGTCCACAGCTGTTCAATGGGTAACTAAAAGCAGGATAAAGCTTGGTGTTCTGCCTTCACTGGGTATCATTTACTAACTTAACATTTTTGACTGCTCAGCTCTGCACATAGATATGTTAATCATTTAAGAAGTGCTCATCTAAAAACTGGAAATACCACATTTATTAACCCAAATTTACCTATATTTAGCTATATTTGATACCCCCTTGAAAACTGAGGCAAGATGGAGGGGACATTTAATCATCAGCTTTTACAGTACCTTGTTTCAGAGACCTGGTGTGGTGCCTAGAAGTTTTCAGTCATTGTTCAATTCCTTCCAGAAATGACAGAGCATTATAGACAGATCACAATGAGGAGACTCTTCCCTCAATAGGAGCAATCATTTCATGGGACCTATAATGCCCCTTCTAGCATTTCAGGTCTGGTACATGAACATACTGTGCATTAAGTTAAATTTACCTACTTCAAGAGATAAGGACTTCTCAGAGTGCGAGAACTGAGATAATAATCCATCAGACTACAGTTTGGCCAATAATACTTAAAAATGCATACTTCTTCCCCACTTCTGCAATTCTTCTTCTACATAAACCTTCAGTTCATGTCAGCACCCTGAAGATATGCCTAAAACATGCATTCCCATTGTGGCTGGTATTAAAGTTATTTTCTTGATTTTCACAATTACTGTTTGGGTTTGTTTTCGGGGGTGAGTGGCCAGACCTGGTTTTTGTACCTGGCCTGGAACTCCTGTAATACTTTTAGTTCATATATTTTGGGAAATCCATTAATCACTGTGTAATTGGTAATGTCATAGGTTATTTGATATCATGAGAAACCGAAGCAAAGCCACTAGCATTAAATCTCCTTATTTTGTGTCTGCAAAATAGCTGCTGTTGTTAAAAACAGACTTTATCATAACAAAATGTTTCATCAAACATTCTTAAATCTTAGCCCACACAGTTTTGTCTGCCTAGTATGATTTTGTGCCTCATAAAAGATTCCTGCTTAGCCTACAAAACAAATCTCCTATAGCATCTATTTGGTACATAGAGTCTTTCCTTATTTATCTCAAACAGTAGAACAATTTATATTTTGCCTGTATTCCCCAAGACTCTGGAGGCTGAGGATGGAGGATTGCACATTCAAAACTAGCCTCAGAAATTCAGTGAGGTCCTACGCAATATAGCTAGAACCTGTCTCAAAATAAAACATTAAAAAGAGAAGAGTAATAGAATTAATCACACATTATTACTCTATGCAAATGATTATACAACACACGTATCTCTACATAGTGTACAAGCAGTAGATTCATTCTACTATCCTTATTACCTCATATCCCCTCCCCTCCCTTCACTCCTTTCTACCTAATCCAAAGTAATTCTATTCTTCCCTAACATCAGAATTTTATTGTGTATTTGCATTCGCATATCAGAGAAAACATTCACCCTTTGGTTTTTCTGGGATTGGCTTAGCACAATATTTTCCAGCTCCATTCATTTACTGAAAAATGTCATAATTTCATTCCCTTAGGCTGAGTAATATTCCGTTGTGTATATATAACACATTTTCTTTATCCATTTATCTGTTGAAGGGCACCAAGTTGGTTCACTGTTTAGCTATAAATCTCTGCTCTAAGTACTTGGTTAAGTAGAAACTCAGCCCCAGATATCATGATGATTTGAGAAAGGCACACCCCATAAACAGGCAATTTCAGGATGCCAAATAAAGTAATCATAGTGGAATTAGAAACAGCATCCTACCAATCTTGAATGGTGGAGCTTCTTTCTTGCCACGGGATGATCCATTCCCTTGTTTTTCGTCAGCACAAGTGACATCTCTTTGAGAAGCCTGTTCTGACTTTCACTGACAAGTATATTGCTCATGGTCTTGGTTTATGTTTTACATTGAAAAATCAGAGGTCATAATCTTAAATATGCAAAAAGAAAAAGGAAAGAAATGAAAGAAAGGAGAAAGATGATTTGTGTAACTCAGTTCTCAAATGCCCTTTCTTCAAAGTAGGAACTATATTCATCTTGCCAGTTTTGGGGGGCAGGCAGTATCTAAGCTTTGTGGCTGGGAAAGGGAATGGCCAAATCCTCTGGCCTTTGTGTTTGTGTTGTGAGGAGAGGGTCAGGTCTAGGGACATTCCCTCTTGGCACTGGAGAAAGTATGTACCTCACCTCAGTGTCACTGCAGGGTGACTGGGCTGCATGCCTGCACTTGTAATGCATGGCTCAGATCAGGATTTAGGATCTAAGCCATGCATCACACAAAAGCCAGGCACAACCTTGGCCTTCATGAAGTTTAACTTTTCCTGGGGGAAATAGACACTAAACAGCAACAACAAAATTTCCACTAATACAGATTTTGAATTACAAATTGGGATAAATTCTGTGAAGTAGAAGAATTTTTTACTGAAGCTTGCAGCAGGATTTGATTCATTCATCCTTTCTTTTCCTCAAATCACTCCTCCTTTGAAAAATATAAAAACAACAGAATCAATGGGACTAGAGGCATGGAAAGTGTGAGGCATTGGTTGTGCCTGGATCTCTTTCCTCACAAGGGAGAAATTGACCTAAGAGGTCCAAAAGCCTTGTTATCTCAATCACAAGACCCACTCAGCATTGCCTGCCTATCTCATACTTGGCATGAAACACACACCTTCCTCATTATTCTAATTATCTTCTATGTTATAGTCCCCAAATTTCTCCAGTTCATGCAGAAACCAAGAGATCCTATGATCAGGATGCATAAAAGGTGAAATAATCTGGAACTGAAAGTTGACACACCTGCCACAGATGTCCTGAGCTATAAAATCTAGAGAGGGTATCTCAATTGGGGGTGCAATAACCACATACAGGAATCAATAACTCAGGAAAGAATAGCTACCATTTATTTACTTATCTATATTTTTTATTTGGTCTTTTTAGATATACATGACAGTAGAGTGTGTTTTGACATTACACATACATGGAGTGTAACTTTTTAATTAGAATAACATTCTTGTGGTTGTACATGATGTGGAGTTTCATTGGTCTTGTATTAATATATGAACATAGGAAGGTGATGTTCAATTAGTTCTAATGTCTTTCCTAGTGTGTGTTTTTTTTTCTAATAACTTCTGCTTCATTAACTGGCACAATCCATCCAACAACTCTATGAAATTTGTGTGATTATAGTCATTATTTTATGAATGAGTAAACTAAGTATCACAAAGTTTAACTCACCCACCCATGGTTACCTAGCTAATTACTACCAGAGCCACTGTTATAATTTAAATCATCTAACTCTAGTGCCCAGGGTCTTAACCTTGCAACTTGGGCTCAGCCTCACCTTCTGCCACACAGGATGAGTTAAGGGAATGGAATGTGGCCCAGATCTTCTGAAAGTGTTGTGCCCAGAGCTCTGTCTCCTACAAAGGCACAAGTTGAAGATACCATTTTAGCTCCATGGGGGACATCCTATCTCCCCTCCTCACTCTGGAAGAGGAAACCTTCTGAAGATTTTGAGGTTAAGAGTAAGAAGACTTCATCATGGCTGCTCACTTCCTACTCCATCCCTGAGCCTTTCTTCTTTTGAAAATAACCAATAAGAGAACAGAGTACCTCATAGTTTAGAAAGCTCATTTACATGTCTCTTAATGATGGATCCTATTTCTACTCTGTGAGACAACAAGTGTTGGGTTGTTTTAATTCCCCTGTTATAGCTGTGAAACCAACACTGAAGAAGAAAATTGCTGAGGCAATTTAATCCTGAAGTGGGGCCCTGGAGCCAGAACTTGTAATTCCAAATTCTTCTGAAGGTGTAAGGGATTCTCTCAAAAACTTGGTTGATATGTCAGCCTCACATAGGTTATATATTTCTTTCCACCCCTCCCAGAATACTCCCAACATAGTTACGAAATGGTGCAGAACTGCTTGTGAACACAAATCCACAGACAGCCTTTAGTTTATTACTAAATGTGAATTCACTGAATTTCTGGAGTCAGCAGACAGTCAGAGGTAGAAATAGTTCAGTCATTTCATAATCTGAATCATTTTGATAGTCAGGAAAGCAGGAAGCAAATGAGGACAAAGCCAATAAATCAAAGAGAAATCAGAATTCATGAAAGAGAAAATGAGTAAGGAGAAGATGAGCATCAGGGGGGTCATGTTGAAAAGGACTGCAAAGCCTGCACACTCTCCCCTCCACATGGGACAGTGAGCTTCTAACTTGCTTGATGGGACTGCAGGCTGCTCTTATCCAGGGAATACCCTGCTCAACACCAGGCATATCCTTGTAAAATGGGTCTTTTAATATTTATTTATTGATTTTTGTACTCAGACTTTTTACTTTTTATTTTGAATCCGGTCTTGCTAAATAGGTTAGGACCTCACTAAGTTGCTAAGGCTGGCTTTAGACTTGTGATCCTCTTGCCTCAGCCTCCTGAGTCACTTGGATTACAGGAGTGTACCACAATGCCCAGCTAACATTTCTCTTGTGCTAAAATCTTTCAAAATGCTATCAACACCTACAGAATAAAACCAAATTGCCTTCAGCAACACCTGATTCTTCTTCACCAGGACACACAGGCCTCTTCAGTCTGTCTCACTCTATACTTCCATTAGATGTTTTAAGGGATTGTTATCATTTATCACATCCCAAGCTCCCTAAAGGTGACATGTTCTTGTTTTCCTTTGTCTGTACAGGCTAGTCTTCTCTTGAAATGACCCAACGTGTTTTTCAAAAAGTGAATTCTATCCAACTTTCAGGAGTCACACAGGGCATCATCTACCCCAACTAACCCCTTCCACTGACTCACCAGAGAGCTTGTGAAGAGTCCACTTCTGCCCTCTCATACTTCCTATAAAGAAACTCTGAGTTGCTATCAACACAGGATTTCCATTAAAATTGATGTGCATGGGAGGCTTAAGAAATGCAGATATCATAATCTGACCCACTGCAGACCCTAGTAATTTCTCTGTCCCTCCCATTGTCCTTCCCTCTGTTACCTTTCTCTATTCTACTAGTCTTATTTCTATTTATTTCTACTTTTTGAAAATTAATGCTTTGTATTTATAATGAGATTACAATAAATCACTGAGTCACACTCAATGTAAGAATTGTAACTTTTATTCACAAGCTGGTGGGCCAAGAGAAGGCCAAGAGAAATCTTCAGTACTTGACCCACTCCAGGGTTGGAGCACACCACTTATAGTTCAAAACCACAAGTCACTACATTAAACCTAAGTGGCTGTTACTATGATTCAAAACCATACACATAAATCATAAGCTCTAAAATCATAAGCAGAAGGGGAAATGGATCAAAACAACCATAAATGTGTACAATTGAAAGAATGGTTTACTAATATCTAGACAATTGTCTCCCGAGTTCCCACTCAGCATGGAGAGAGGGAGAGCTGCCACCTTTACACAAGGACAGGGCAAGTTCAACACTTGCCCTGAGTTTTCACTTCGGAAAGTTAAGAATAAATCTTTCCATTGTTAAAAGGTAATTGTGAATTTTAACTACACAAAACTAGGTCGCAGAAATGTGGATTTTGGGACACATCTACTGAAAAGTTCATTTGGGATAAATGGAGAGGAAATTGTTGCTTTTTCAGAGAGAAAATGCATGGAGTCCTTCACTGGAACAAACAAAATCCTCTGAATGTGCCAGAGATTTTGGCTGTGAACCTGAGGCAAACACTAGGCTCCAAAGAAATGAGGTTAGAGCCCCAGGAAAATCCTGGGTGTACTCTGTGGAGCCAATACACAGTTTCTGAAACCTCAGCACTTCTTCCCAAGGAGCACCATCTAAATGGAACTAAGTGGATCTTTGCAACAAGGAGAAGCAAAACGGGAACTTACCTTGCAGTAAGCCAGAATAGTTTCCCCAAACAACAGAGGTCCCAGAATCCCCATCTCCATTAAAAGTCCACACGAGGAGGTCCCATAGCTATACTGTAAAAGAGAAAGCCAATTCACAGGAATTGTGAAAGTATGTGGGGCTTGCCTGTCACAGACTCAGGAACCAGAGCAGTCAAGCCAGGGAGGTGACATGTAGGTGATAAAATGACAGCAAAATCCCCAAAGCAATAATTGCATTCACTCACACTCTCCTCCTCCACCTCCACTGAGGGACCTGTTGGAACTCAGGATTACCTAAAAGAACCTGAATTCTTTATGTTCCCATCCTATAATAAATAGTTGATAAGCATCCCCAAACTAAAGTGTTCCTGAAAGGTTCAGACTAAAATTCTCCCGGGGCATTTGATTTGCCTATGTCAATTGGTGAAATAGATTATTCCATGAAGTTATGATTCTCATTCATATAATAATAATTGAAGTAGATTTTTTCTTTTCCTCAAATGATAAGATTTTGCTTAATTGCATCTTCTCAACATCACAAAGTCATGAAACACCTGCGGTAACATCGATCTTACAATTTGTTCTTGAGGGTTTTATAATTTTTCTTTTCTCTGAAGCATGCTCCTATTTTAGGGTCTGCCCTTAGATCTGTCTTCCCAGAAAGATCTGGGATTGCTCACAGTGCTCTTATTTGCATAGAATGACAACTGGGTCCAAGGCTTCCCATGACATCAGATAAATCTGAACACCTTTAGAGATACTCAAATTGCTGTCGTCAGACAGTCCATATGATTTGATTTATAGGGAAGGCTGATTTTCCAAATTACACCTGAGTGACACTGGGCACAAAAATGGGTTACCAAGGAACCAATGTTGAGGCCATTCATCTCCTCATGAAATCTACAACCAATGATGCTTGCATGGTCAGCACAGTGCCAGCCATGCTCACACTTATAAAGAGGGTCAGTTACAAAACCATTCATTTGCAGCCTCTGTCCATCAACTACCTCTGTATGAAACCCATTAGGGCTGATGCTCCTTAGGGCAGGCCTGCCTGCAACTCATCTTTGATATGTCATGTTCTGATACCCACAGCTGTGGGTTCTGGATCCCACAAACCTCTTACTCCAATGTGGCCGACATGGGGCAAAAGTAAGAAAGAAAAGAGAGGGAAGAGGCTGCCAGCAACTGGTGAAGCCTGTAGCTGTTATTCCCAGAAGGTTGGTCCCAGAGTGACAAATGGGGAAAGTATGAAAAGTTCTATGTGTATGAAAGGAATGTTCTCCAAGAGAACTTTCAGTTACAATAGAGGTGCCCTTTGAAGTTCGTTTCTTCCTGTTCATAGCAAGAGATGCACTGTGCAATACCAAACGAGAAACCTTGATGTGTTTCAGATGGTTAAATTAACATCTTCTTCTCCAGAGATGAGCTTTTAAAGCAGACAGTGTGTCAAATATTCTGTAAAAATCCAGGAACTCTTGTAAAATATCATAAAATTTATTTCAGGAAAAGACTTGTATTTGAAGGACCCACAGGCATTCCTCAGCAAGGCCCAGCTGGGCTCTGGGATTCCCCCTTCATATTTCCAACAGCTGTCTCTGCTCTAAAAGTTCAACATTGAGAGGTAAATAGTTCTGCATATTGCACGGTGTAGAAATTGAGTTCTAGGAGGGAATGGAGGTCCCAGGTGAAGATCACAGAAAAGAGGGAAGGTGGAATGTGACGCTCCCACTAGGTATGCGGTGCACTGTGGAGCTTTTTATAAATGATGATGGGGATTAGGAGGGAGGAGAACAGGAAACACCAATATCCACAAGGCAGCCACACATCTATTCCAGCAGACATAATGAAGAAGGTAAAGATAATAAGACAAATCTCCAAATAACCCAGAATTCCCAAAGGGAATAGAGAAAGGGGTGAGGTTCCTACTGCACATGGCAGTCAGGATATATATATATATAATTTGCCTCCATTGTATTCTGGATCATTGTTCTGGGCCTAAAATTCAGTTAATCAGATCATCCCAGGAACTATTTTTTTTCAATAACCCCTGTAGACACAGAAATAGAAAGTTGGGGGAAGGGATAGAAACTCAAGCAGATATTAAGGATCTGGTTAATATTAACAGGAGCTTATGCATTTCAAGCATTATCTCTTTTGACTGTCCAAACACATTAAAAAAATAAGGCCCTGATAACCACCCCAATTCCAGGGTTACAGAGGAGAAGGGCCTGGACAGCTACTCACAGACAGAGGAACACCAGGCTGATTGTGAAGAGGATCCAGGTCTCCATGGAGAAGTGGGGGATCAGGTCTATCACAGCTTCCCACAGGCAATTCTCTATGCTGAGTTTTCCTGTCAGCTAAAGATGAAAACCTTTAGGGCTGCCCTATGCACAGCTGTCCCTGCGGAGCTTCCCTTCTGTGCCCAGATGTATTTGGTGAGGGCAACCTGCATTTTTACATTACAGAAGAGGAGATGGAGATAGTATGTTGGCCAGGAGTAGGGCCACCTGTGCCCCACCTGAAGTTGGAGGGGTTGAATGCTCTCTGCACCCTGGCAGTTGGAAAAGGGTCATAAACACCCCTACTCTGACCTCCTCTGAGTGCATGTTCTGGGTAAAATCAATATGCAATTCTCTTAGTGTTGTCCAAATGCCAAATATCTTTTACTCATATTAGATATTTAAGTGAGCCCACTGACATTAAATTTCCTGACTTGCTCTTTTCTCTATTGCTCCCTTCGTTCCAAAATACTTGAATTCAATCCAACAAGTCACATCTACAGATCATTACCCAAGTAGTTTCCTCAGCCTAAATTGACTCTGTGCCCCATAGAAGGCTCCTAATCACACTTCAAAACACAACTCAGGCACAAAATCATTCTAGTAGAAAGTTTCCACAGCAGTAGCCTCCAACAAATAAAATTGTGTCTTCCTCTGGGTAATTTCTACCTGTCTCCCCCACCTCCATTTATATTATATTATTGGGTATCATTTACTGTTATGTCCCTAGTCCCTAGCAGAATACTTGATACAGAGTTGGCATCCAGAAACTTTGGTAGAGTTGAATTGAGTGTGATGCCTGGGCACCTGCATGTCTTCCCTTGTAAGACCTTGGCATCCACTCTACCTACCTAACAGAATGTATCACCTATGCCTCATCCTTTATCCCTGTAAGTTCAGGTGGATCTGAGCCGGGATCCGCTGCATTCAAGCTCTCGTTCGCCTACTTCTCCCAGCCAAACCGCAATGACTCAGCACTAATGATCTAGCCAAATCAACTGGTCAGCCCTTCTGATCCTACGGAAGTAAATGCCAACCAAGCCTTCATAGGCAGTGGCTACAGGATTGAAACGGGGCTGGGAGAGACAGTCAGGACCCATCCTTTGCATTGGTCACCCGTGAAAGGGAACGAACTGTCACCATTTGCATGGGATACCACCATGGCGGAGAACTGACATCACCAAAATGTGGCAGAGGAGAAAACTTCATTGAAACCAGCGGAAACTGGTGTGTAATCCCCTAGCCATCCCTCTCCACACAGCAGGGAAACCTTAAGGGCCCCTCCCCCCTCCCAGCTCTCCCGTGAGCGTTATAGCCAGAACGAGGGAATCAGGAGTGGCGCGAGACTCACAGCATGGAACTCCCAGCTACCGCTCCCACCAGTGCTGACAACTGAGGTCCCTTGCACCAGCTACAGGGGGCGTGGCTACCGGAGGGCAAGCAAATTCGCTGGGGGTTCTCAGCCCCAAGCTCTACAAACTTAGGGTCCAAGGGAATGACAAACAGGGAGAGTGTGCCCATGCGTTCATGAAAACAGAGCTCCCGGGAGCAGCAGACCTGGCGAGTAGCCAATATTGTGGTGAGCATCACCAGTGACCTGGGCCTGGCTTGAGGATAAGAAGGGAAGTGTCTAGACACAAGAGAAGGCCCTAGGCACCCAGGATTCGAGACCTGCGCAGTCTGGGAGGAAGAGCTGCTGCACAGTGATTGGTTCCCCCCAATTGAGAGGACAAGCTTGGCCCAGTGGGCACAGCTCCACCTACTGGAAGAGAAGTTAATCAAACTCTAAGACTCCATTTATGATTTTTTTTTAATTTGGGGTTTTTTTTCATTTTCATTTTCATCTTGTTGAAACTGGAAATCAATGATAAAAGAAGAAAGGAAAAATCCTACATCACATTGAAAATGAACAATATGTTACTGACTGATCAATGGGTTACAGAAGACATAAAGGAGGAAATCAAAAAATTCTTAGAGATAAACGAAAATACAGACACAACATATTGGAATCTATGGGACACAATGAAAGCAGTTTTAAGAGAGAAATTAATTGCCTGGAGGTCATTCCTCAAAAAGAGGAAAAACCAACAAATAAATGAGCTCATACTTCATCTCAAAGCCCTAGAAAAGGAAGAGCAAAACAACAGCAAATGTAGCAGAAGGCAAGAAATGATTAAAATCAGAGCGGAAATCAACGAAATTGAAACAAAAGAAACTATTGAAAAAATTAACAAAACTAAAAGTTGGTTCTTCAAAAAAATAAATAAGATTGACAGACCCTTTGCCATGCTAATGAAGAGAAGAAGAGAGAGAACTCAAATTACTAAAATACGAGATGAAAAAGGCAATATCACAACAGATGCTACAAAAATACAGAAGACAATTAGAAATTATTTTGAAAACCTATATTCCAATAAAATAGAAGATAGTGAAGACATCGATAAATTTCTTAAGTCGTATGATTTGCCCAGACTGAATCAGGAGGATACACACAATTTGAACAGACCAATATCAATGGATGAAATAGAAGAAGCAATCAAAAGACTTCCAACCAAGAAAAGCCCAGGACTGGATGGGTATAGAGCAGAGTTTTACAAAACCTTTAAAGAAGAATTAATACCAATACTTTTCAAGTTATTTCAGGAAATAGAAAAAGAGGGAGCTCTTCCAAATTCATTCTATGAGGCCAACATCAGCCTGATTCCGAAACCAGACAAAGACACCTCAAAAAAAAAAAAAAAAAAAAACTACGGACCAATATTTCTGATGAACATAGATGCAAAAATCCTCAATAAAATTCTGGTGAATTGGATACAAAGGCACATCAAAAAATTGTGCACCATGATCAAGTGGGATTCATCCCTGGGATGCAAGGATGGTTCAATATACAGAAATCAATAAATGTTATTCACCACAACAATAGACTCACAAATAAGAACCATATGATCATCTCGATAGATGCAGAAAAAGCATTCGACAAAGTACAGCATCCCTTTATGTTCCAGACATTAGAAAAACTAGAGATAACAGGAACTTACCTCAACATTGTAAAAGCTATCTATGCTAGCATCATTCTGAATGGAGAAAAATTGAAGGCATTCCCTCTAAAATCTGGAACAAGACAGGGATGCCCTCTGTCACCACTTTTATTCAATATACTTCTCGAAACACTGGCCAGAGCAATTAGACAGATGAAAGAAATTAAAGGCATAAAAATAGGAAAAGAAGAACTTAAATTATCACTATTTGCAGATGATATGATTCTATACCTAGCAGAACCAAAAGGGTCTACAAAGAAGCTATTAGAGCTAATAAATGAATTCAGCAAAGTGGCAGGATATAAGATCAACACGCATAAATCAAAGGCATTCCTGTATATCAGTGACAAAACTTCTGAAACAGAAATGAGAAAAAACACTCCATTCACAATATCCTCAAAACAAGTAAAATACTTGGGAATCAACCTAACAAAAGAGGTGAAAGATTTATACAATGAAAATTACAGAACCCTAAAGAAAGACATAGAAGAAGACCTTAGAAGATGGAAAAATATACCCTGCTCATGGATAGGCAGAACCAACATCATCAAAATGGCGATATTACCAAAAGTCCTATATAAGTTCAATGCAATGCCAATCAAAATCCCAACAGCATATCTTGTAGAAATCGATAAAAGAATCATGAAATTCATATGGAATAATAAAAGACCCAGAATAGCAAAAACAATACTAAGCAGGAAGTGTGAATCAGGCGGTATAGAGATACCAGACTTCAAACTATACTACAGAGCAATAGTAACAAAAACAGCATGGTACTGGTACCAAAACAGGCGGGTGGACCAATGGTACAGAATAGAGGACACAATAACCAATCCACAAAACTACAACTATCTTATTTTTGATAAAGGGGCTAAAAGCATGCAATGGAGGAAGGATAGCATCTTCAACAAATGGTGCTGGGAAAACTGGAAATCCATTTGCACCAAAATGAATCTGAATCCCTATCTCTCGCCGTGCACAAAAGTTAACTCAAAATGGATCAAGGAGCTTGATATTAAATCAGAGACACGGCATCTGATAGAAGAAAAAGTTGGTTATGATCTACACGCTGTGGGATCGGGCTCCAAATTCCTCAATAGGACACCCATAGCGCTAGAGTTAACAAATAGAATCAACATATGGGACTTACTCAAACTAAAAAGTTTTTTCTCAGCAAAAGAAACAATAAGAGAGATAAACAGGGAGCCTACATCCTGGGAACAAATCTTTACTCCACACACTTCAGATAGAGCCCTAATAACCAGAATATACAAAGAACTCAAAAAATTAGACAATAAGATAACAAATAACCCAATCAATAAATGGGCAAAGGACCTGAACAGACACTTCTCAGAGGAGGACATACAATCAATCAATAAGTACATGAAAAAATGCTCACCATCGCTAGCAGTCAGAGAAATGCAAATCAAAACTACCCTAAGATACCATCTCACTCCAGTAAGACTGGCAGCCATTAGGAAGTCAAACAACAATAAGTGCTGGAGAGGATGCGGGGAAAAGGGCACTCTTGTTCATTGCTGGTGGGACTGCAAATTGGTGCAGCCAATTTGGAAAACAGTATGGAGATTTCTTGGAAAGCTGGGAATGGAACCACCATTTGACCCAGCTATTCCCCTTCTCGGTCTATTCCCTAAAGCCCTAACAAGAGCATGCTACAGGGACACTGCTACATCGATGTTCATAGCAGCTCAATTCACGATAGCAAGACTGTGGAACCAGCCTAGATGCCCTTCAATAGATGAATGGATAAAAAAAATGTGGCATTTATATACTATGGAGTATTACTCTGCATTAAGAAACGACAAAATCATAGAATTTGGAGGGAAATGGATGGCATTAGAGCAGATTATGCTAAGTGAAGCTAGTCAATCTTTAAAAAACAAATACCAAATGACTCCTTTGATATAAGGGGAGTAAACAAGGACAGGGCAGGGACGAAGAGCTTGAGAATAAGATTTACATTAAATAGGGATGAGAGGTGGGAGGGAAAGGGAGTGAGAAGGGAAATTGCATGGAAATGGAAGGCGATCCTCAGGGTTATACAAAATGTCATATAAGAGGAAAGGAGGGGCAAGACAAGATAATACAAATGGAAGAAATGATTTACAGTAGAAGGGGTAGAGAGAGAAAAGGGGAGGGGAGGGGAGGGGAGGGGAAGGGAGGGGGGATAGTAGAGAATTGGACAGACAGCAGAATACATCAGAAACTAGAAAGGCAATATGTCAATCAATGGAAGGGAAACTGATGTGATACAGCAATTTGTATACGGGGTAAGAGCGGGAGTTCATAATCCACGTGAATCAACCGTGTAATATGATGTATTAAGAACTATGTAATGTTATGAACGTCCAATAAAAAAAAAAAAGAAATTAAAGGCATAAAAATAGGAAAAGAAGAACTTAAATTATCACTATTTGCAGATGACATGATTCTATACTTAGAAGACCCAAAAGGGTCAACAAAAAAACTACTAGAACTAATAAATGAATTCAGCAATGTGGCAGGATATACAATCAACACGCATTAATCAAAGGCATTTCTGTATATCAGTGACAAAACTTCTGAAACAGAAATGAGAAAAAACACTCCATTCACAATATCCTCAAAACAAGTAAAATACTTGGGAATCAACCTAACAAAAGAGGTGAAAGATTTATACAATGAAAACTACAGAATCCTAAAGAGAGAAGTAGAAGAAGATCTTAGAAGATGGAAAAATATACCCTGTTAATGGCTAGGCAGAACTAAGATCAAAAGTTTTCTATTATTACCAAAAGTTTTCTATAGGTTTAATGCAATGCCAATCAAAATCCCAATGGCATTTCTTGTAGAAATACATAAAGCAAACATGAAATTCTTATGGAAAAATAAAAGACCCAGAATAGCAAAAGCAATTCTAAGCAGGAAGTGTGAATCAGGCGATATAGTGACACCAGATTTCAAACTATATTACAGAGCAATAGTAACAAAAACAGCATGGTACTGGTACCAAAACAGGCGGGTGGACCAATGGTACAGAATAGAGGACACGGAGACTAATCCACAAAGTTACAACTATCTTATATTTGATAAAGGAGCTAAAAGCATGCAATGGAGGAAGGATAGCATCTTCAACAAATGGTCCTGGGAAAACTGGAAATCCATATGCAACAAAATGAAACTGAATCCCCTCCTCTCGCCGTGCACAAAAGTTAACTCAAAATGGATCAAGGAGCTTGATATCAAATCAGAGACTCTGCGTCTGATGGAAGAAAAAGTTGGCTACGACCTACATACTGTGGGGTCGGGCTCCAAATTCCTAAATAGGACACCCATAGCACAAGAGTTACTATCTAGAATCAACAAATGGGACTTTCTCAAACTAAAAAGTTTTTTCTCAGCAAGAGAAACAATAATAGAGGTAAATAGGGAGCCTACATCCTGGGAACAAATCTTTACTCCTCACACTTCAGATACAACCCTAATATCCAGAGTATACAAAGAACTCAAAAAATTAGACAATAAGATAACAAATAACCCAATCAACAAATGGGCCAAGGACCTGAACAGACCCTTCTCAGAGGAGGACATACAATCAATCACCAAGTACATGGAAAAATGCTCACCATCTCTAGCAGTCAGAGAAATGCAAATCAAATCCACCCTAAGATACCATCTCACTCCAGTAAGATTGGCAGCCATTATGAAGTCAAACAACAACAAGTGCTGGTGAGGATGTGGAGAAAAGGGTACACTTGTACATTGTTGGTGGGACTGCAAATTGGTGCAGCCAATTTGGAAAGCAGTATGGAGATTTCTTGGAAAGCTGGGAATGGAACCACCATTTGACCCAGCTATTCCTCTTCTGGGTCTATTCCCTAAAGACCTAAAAAGAGCATGCTACAGGGACACTGCTACATCGATGTTCATAGCAGCACAATTCACAATAGCAAGACTGTGGAAGCAACCTTGATGCACTTCAATAGACGAATGGATTAAAAAAATGTGGCATTTATACACAATGCAGTATTACTCTGCATTAAAAATGACAAAATCATAGAATTTGGAGGGAAATGGATGCTATTAGAGCAGATTATGCTAAATGAAGCTAGCCAATCCCTAAAAAACAAATGCCAAATGTCTTCTTTGATTTAAGGAGAGTAACTAAGAACAGAGTAGGGAAGAAGAGCATGAGAAGAAGACTAACATTAAACAGGGATGAGAGGTGGGAGGGAAAGGGAGAGAGAAGGAAAATTGCATGGAAATGGAAGGAGACCCTCAGAGTTATACAAAATTACATACAAGAGGAAGTGAGGGAAAAGGGAAAAATAATACAAGGGGGAGAAATGAATTACAGTAGAGGGGGTAGAGAGAGAAGAGGGGAGGGGAGGGGAGGGGGGATAGTAGAGGATAGGAAAGGCAGCAGAATACAACAGACATGAGTATGGCAATATGTAAATCAATGGAAGTGTAACTGATGTGATTCTGCAATCTGTATACAGGGTAAAAATGGGAGTTCATAACCCACTTGAATCAAAGTTTGAAATATGATATATAAAGAACTATGTAATATTTTGAACAACCAAAAATAAAATATATAACTATGTAATGTTTTGAACAACCAACAATAAAAAAAAGAAAAAAATTAAATAAAATAAAATTTGAAAAAAAAAATAAATGAAAAATAAAAATAAATATATGAACAACACTAAAAATATTCTATAAAATAGTTATTTTTGTTAGTATGTCTTTGCTCCTTTCTGTTATAGGTTATCAAAGCTAAAGGGTAAAATAAAGATAAGTCATGTTAAGTGAAATAATCCAGTCCCAAAACATTAAAGTTCAAAGGTTCTCTCTCCTAGGGGGAAGGTAATCCAAAATAAGGCAAGTAAGATGGAGATTAAAAAAAAAAAAGAAGAAGAAAAAGAGAGAGGGAACAAAAGAAGGGAGAGGTAATTTCATCAAAAAATGGGAGTGCATAATCTGCTTGAATCAAATGTATGAAATATAATATGTCAAGAGCTTTGTAATGTTTTGAACAACTAAAAAAAAATAGAGGAAAGTTCAGGAGAGTAGATGGAGGAGTTGAGGAGGAAGAAGAAGGGACATAAAAAGGGAAGAAGAGTGGAATGAATCTCACTGAACATGGAACATGCATGCATGGGTGTGGCACAGTGGGTAGCAGCATCACATGTTTCCACAGGATGTTAATTTAAAAAAAACTATAAATGGATTTTTTATGGGATGATTTGAAAATTCTGTCAGTCTGACCCAATTTTGCTCAGACAATTCACCCTGAGCCGAATTGGCCCCCATTTCTGCATGAGCCCATTCACACAGAATCTGAAATTGCCACCCTTACCAACTTGCTCCCTTACAACAATGTCCTTAACTGTAGAACTAATGCAAGCTTGCTTCCTGACTATGCACAAAAAGGTGCCAATTCTGAGAACCTGGTGCTTTCCACTTTATAAAATGAATGTACTTATGATTGTACTTGCCTCTCCTGCCTCCCTACTTTGTGCTTTTTTTGTATGTTTTTAACCTGCTCCCAACCAGCACTTAATATCTTGGACTGAAGAACTGGCAGCTTTGTGCTCCCTTGGCCCTGGCCAGAATAAATCCTTTGCCTTTACTTCAAAAAGACACAGAGTTTTATTTGGGATTTAGAATAGTGCCTTAAAATTTGGAGGCCCCAGAGAGATATTGGCTGTAGTTCTAGGCCACCTGAGACCCCAATGCCACAAATACAGAGAGAAGATCTTGGAACAACATATATCAAGTTCTGAAAAAAATGGGTGCCAATCAAGAATCTTGTATCCAGCAAAATTAACCTTTAGATTTGAAGATGAAATAAAAACCTTCCATGATAAACAAAAGTTAAAAGAATTTTTAGCTAGAAAATTGGCTCTACAAAACATCCTTGGAAAAATATTCCATGAAGAGGAAATGAAAAACAACAATGAAAATCAGTAGAGGGAGGTAGTACCCTAAAGGAAAAACTAATCAAAGAAGAAAATCAAGTCAAGTTAAATAACCAAAATAAACAAACATGGCTGGGAATACCATGTCTCAATAATAACCCTGAATTTTAATGGCTTGAACTCACCAATCTAAAGACATAGGCTAGCACACTGTATTGAAAAAAAAGAACAATATGTTGCCTACAGGAAACTCATCTGATAGAAAAAGACATACACAGACTGAAGGTGAAAGGTTGGGGAAAATCATTCCACTCACATGGGCTGCAGAACCAAGCAGGGGTGTCAATTCTCATGTTAAATAAAGTAGACTTCAAGCCAAAGTTAATCAAAAGGGAAAAAGATGGACATTACCTTCTGCTGAAGGGAACCATACAACAACAAGACATAACAATCATAAACATATATGCCCCAAACAATGGTGCAGCTATGTTCATCAAACAAACTCTTCTCAAGTTCAAATTGAACACAACACAATAATTTTGGGTGACTTTATCACACCTCTCTCAGCACTGGATATATCTTCCAAACAAATATTGAATAAGTAAACTCTAGAACTCAATAATACAATCAATAACTTAGACTTAACTGACATATATAGAATATTTCAATCTGCATCAAACAGATACACTTTCTTCTCGGCAACACATGCATCCTTCTCCAAAATAGACCCTATAATATACCACAAAGCAACTCTTAGAAAATACAAAAAAGTAGAGATACAATCATGCATCTTATCAGATCGTAATGAAATGAAATTGGAAATCAACAACAAAATAAAAAATAAATATTTTTCCATCACCTTGTGACTAAACAATACGCTACGGAACGAACAATGGGTTGCAGAAGACAACAAGGAGGAGATAAAAAAAATTCTAAGAGGTAAATGAGAACATAGACAAAACATACCAAAATCCAGGACACTATGAAAGCAGTACTAAGAGGAAGGTTCATTGCATAGAGTTCATTCCTTAAAAGAAAAAAAAAAAAAAGCAAACAAATAAATGACCTCACATTACATCTCAATTCCCTAGAAAAACAGGAACAAATCAGCAGCAAAAGCAGTAGAAGGCAAGAAATAATTAAAATTAGAGCTGAAATCAATGAAATCAAAACGAAACAATTGAAAAAATTGACAAAACAAAAAGTTGTTTCTTTGAAAAAATAAATAAAATCGACAGGCCCTTAGTTATGCTAATGAAGAGAAATAGAGAGAAAACTCAAATTACCAGCATTCGTGATGAAAAAGGTAATATCACAACAAACACTACAGAAATACAGAGGATAATTAGAAATTATTTTGAAAACTTATACTCCATTAAAATAGAAGACATTGAAGGCATTGATAAATTTCTTTTTTAAAAATTGTTTTTAGTTGTCAATGGATCTTTTTATTTATTTGTATGTGGTGCTGAGAATCGAACCCTGTGCTTCAGGTATGCTAGGCAAGCAGTCTACCACTGAGCTACAACCCCAGCCCCAATAAATTTCTTAAGTAATACGATTTGCCCAATTGAATCAGGAAGATATACACAATTTAAACAGACCAATATCAAGTGATGAAATAGAAGACGCCATCAGAAGCTTACCAACCAAGAAATGCCCAGGACCAGATGGATACACAGTTCTACAAGACCTTTAAAGAAGAACTGTATTAGTTCTTCTTTAGAAGAAATACTCTTCAAGTTATTTCAGGAAATAGAAAAAAAGTTAAATTTTTTTAGACAAAAATTTGACCTATTGTATCAGTCATCCATTTCATGCTTTGAATATAGTCTTTGGCTGCTTTGCTACTGAGGCTTATCTTAAAATGGACAGGATTTTATTTTCCTCTTCAACCTCTCTGTCTTCATAACCTGGGGGTGGGGAACAAAATAATCTTTTCCCATCCTAGGCTGAGTAATCCATCTGTCTTTGAGCATACACCCACCACAGGAACAAAGTAATTCAGATTTCAGGACTTGTGCCTTAAGAATGGCTATCTCCCAAATTAACAGGTGAACTGAACCTCTCACAGGGAACACCTGGAATGGATTATGTCTTTAAAAACCCTCTGTTATTGGTTGAGTCAGAGCACTTGCCTAGCATATATGAGGCACTGCTTTCAGTTCTTAGCACCACATAAAAATAAACATAAAATAGAGGCATTCTGTCCATCTACCACTACAAAAAAAAAGTAAACAAACAAAAAACAACCCAAACCCTTTGTTCTCCCTGATGGGCAGAATCACAGCCTCTGGGACAGGAGTCCCCTATTCTTCTCCTTCCCCAGTAGAACAATAAAACTTTCTTCTTTTCTCAAAACCATTCCTTTTATTGAATTGACATCAGGGACAAGACTGAGCTTTCAGTAACACTATTGTTGCTTGAGGTACATTCTGTGTGTGGGCACAGTGATGCACATCTGTAATCCCAGGGGCTCTGGAGGATAAGGCAGGAGTATCATGTGTTTGAAGGTTTGAAGGCAGATTCTTAGCAAGGCTGTAAGCAACATAGTGAGAGCTTGCCTCAAAATTTAAAAAAATAAAATGTGCTGGGGATGTGACTGGATGTTTAAGCAACCTTAGGCTCAATCACTACTACTAAAAAAAATGGTGTGTGTGTGTGTGTGTGTGTGTGTGTGTGTGTGTGTGTTAATGCATTTGTGTTTCTGGGCAAATATGTGTTTGGGTGCATGTGTATGATGCCCTTTACTCTGTACCCCTAGTTGAGAAACCACTTTAGAATTTTAAAGCTAGGACATCCTTGGCAGATGTCTTCTTCAAGGCCCAGTCTATTCTGCTGTCTTTGTGCTTCATCCTACCCTCAGGAGTTCTTGGTTGCTGGCTGGAATTGAGGGTCTGGGGGACTCTCAGTGATATGCAAGATAAAGAGGATAATGTGGAGTTGGCATGTTTTTGAAAAGACAAGAGAATCATAGAGGTAGAGAGAGGCAGGTGATCCTTGGGGTCCTGTGATTTGAAGGGCATTTACTGACCCCCTTCTACAGTCAGATGAGGAATTAGAGCTAAGCATACTCAAGTTCTCACACAACCAACCCCACAAGTCCTGTGGATACTGCTTTCATAACTTACAAAGTAGGAGGGAGTTAAGGGATAAAGGAAATATCATGATATGGTTTTTTTTTAATTTTTTTTTATTTTTTTTATTTTTTATTTTTTTTTATTGGTTGTTCAAAACCTTACACGGCTCTTGACATATCATATTTCAGACATTAGTTTCAAGAGAGTTATGAACTCCCATTTTTACTCCAAATACAGATTGCAGAATCACATGATATGGTTTGGCACTGGAATGTTCCCAAAGGCTCAAGGGTTAACAGCTTGGTTCCCAATGCATCCATGTGCAGAGATGGAGATTTTGGGAAGGTGGTATGATCATGAGCTTCCCTAATCTCATCTGTGAATGATCCATAGATGGATTCACAATTGTATGGCATTATCAGAAGGTGGTAGAGAGGACAGGGCCTAGGGCCTAGTTGGAGTTAGGTCACCAGGTGCAGATCCTGGAAAAGCTAATCAAATCCTTTGCCCCTACCTTTCCCTCCTTATGCTTCCCAGTCACCATGAGGGGAGCAACTTTGCTCCATGGTGCACTTCTGCCATGGCAATTTGCCTCACCACAGCCCAGAATCAATGGATCCAAGTGACTATGGACTGAAATCTCTTAAACTATGAGTCCAAATATATCTTTTCTTCTTTATTTAACATTTCACAGTTTTTTTTTCTCTTATGGTTTTTAAATTTTTATTTGTGCATTATAATTAGATAGATGAGTGATTTTTATTGTGTTATATTCATATATGCACATAGCATACATTGTCGATTTCATTCTCATATCCCTCCCTTTGCTCCCCCTTTTCTATCCACAAATTCCATTTCTCTACTGGTCCCTCTTCTGTTTACCTGGGTTCCCTTTCTTTCCTTTTTTCTCTCTAGTTTCCACATATTATAAAAAAACATATAATCCTTGACTTTCTGAATCTGGCTTATCTTACTTAGTATAATGTTCTCTGTTATGGTTTGGGTGTGTAGTGTTCCCCAAAGGTTGAGGTGTGAGACAATGCAAGAAGGTATGGAGGAGAAATGTTTGGGTTATATAGCATAGTCTTAACCTAATCAGTGAATTAGTCCCTGATTGGATTAATTGAATGGGGACTGTAGGCAAGTGGAGTGGGGCTGGAGGAAGTGATTCATTGGGGGTATGGCTTTGGGGTATATATTAGTATCTGGCAAGTGAATACTTTCTCTCTCTCTCTCTCTCTCTCTCTCTCTCTCTCTCTCTCTCTCTCTCTCTCTCCTTTCTGATCATCATAAGAGCTGGTTCCCTCTGCCACAAATTTCCACCATGATGTTCTGCCTCACCTTGAGCCCCAAGGAATACAGCTGGCCTTCTATAAACTAAGACATCTGAAACCATGAGCCCTTAGATAAACTTTTCCTCCCCATACAATTCTACTAGCTGGGACCTTTAGTCACAGAAGAAAAAAGAACTGACTAAATCATTCTCCGTTTCTGTTAATTTTCTTGCAAATGGCATAACTCTATTTGTGTTTATGGCTGAGCAAAACTCCACTGATTACATATACCATATTTTATTTATCCAGTTGATGGACACCTAGGTTGGTTCTATAACTTAGTAATTGTGAAGTATGCTACCGTAAATATGGATATGCATATGTTGCTATAGTATGCTAATTAATTCTGATGGATAAATATGAGGGATGATATATCTGGGTCATATATTGGTTTAATTTCTCATCTCTTGTCACATCAACCAAAACCTGACAATACAGGTCACCTATGTCAAACACTGCTGGGGAGTTCAACAAAGGGCACTGGAGAGTTCAACAAAGGACAGTCATGAGGGCAGTCTTCTGGCACATAATGTTTTCCTGCACATGCACAGCAAAAATTTAGCATGTAAATATCTTTGTGTTTGATGATATTACCTTCTATGGAATTAAGTTCATGAGGAACATGCCTCTCTCTCTCTCCCTCTCTCTTTCTTCTGTGTGTGTGTGTGTGTGTGTGTGTGTGTGTGTGTGTCATGACTTTTCCCTGTGTTGCCTGACCTTCCTTGAATTCCTGGGCTCAAGGTATCCTCCTGCCTCATCCTCTTGAAAAGCTGGGACTACAGATGTTTGCCACCCTGCCTGGCTAGAGCATGGCTTCTTTGATTGCCCTTTGCAGAACAAGAACTTTTGCATAGGTTGGGCCCCAGCACTGGATGTGTTTTTCATCTCAAGGAATGACTAACTCATCCTTGTTGGCACAAATCCCAACCAGTCCAACAAGGATCAGAGCTATGAAAGACAGGGGGAAAATCATAATAGCCCTAGTTATTTCATCATAAGAGCCAAATACATTACTTGAAGGAAGATGAAATTATATTAGTTCCATAGAGGTTTTATATACAGAAAATATAAAAAAGATTTGGGGTTATGGTAAGATTATTACTGACAGCCTAACCCTGGGAGCTACCTTGATCCTAGCTGGCTGGATTTGGCTGCCTATCCACATAATAAATAGACAAAAGATGGTAAAATGAGTATTGAACTTGATGCAGTTCCATCAACTCAGGAGAAAGCGGTTAGATTGCTTCTCCTTACCTATCCCACAGACACAATTATAATTTACAGAAACAAAAGCCATGTGATAGACATGTGTATATTTGGTTGATCTGAAGAAGAAGCAATCTGGAAAAAAAGGCAATAAATGCACAGATGCAGATTTAGTTAGTCTGTGTTGTCCCAGAAGGAAGGAAATCCCCATTTCCATTTTCTTTGGTGCCTGTCAGGGTGGGAGGTGGAAGCCCCAAGGTCCTCCAGCTTCAACTCTTAGCATGAGGAAGTCATTCCCAATTTCAGTGGGGTGCCTCCAAATTCAGTCTGTTTCAAGGCTGTTAATTGTCAATAGTTATCAAATGACACTGTAATCTCTCCTTCTTTGAATGCATGTCAGAGATGTGGGAAGAGTTGGTGAAGGATGAGTACCAGTTGGTGCAGAGTAAGAAGAAAAAGAGAAGGAAGCACACAAGAGTTGAATGTCTTATTATTCTGTTATGTTTGAGAACTTGGAGACTTTGTTACCTAATCCTCCACTTCTCAAGCTAATCAGAAAAAAAATTTGAATCAGAGTTGAGATAATGAGCTGATATAATTTTCAAACGCTCATACCTGGCATCACTCACATCTGGAATCTATTGAGAGTCTCACAAGTGACAATTGTTCTTACAAGACTTCTCCTAAACCAGCTCCCAAGGTCTGCTCTCCACCCACAACCACCTATTGACCAAAAAGCAGGAAGCCACCTGCTCAGACACCTCTTGGTTAATGAGAAATCTAGGATCATCTTTTTGGAGTTCTGGTGCTGGATGTGCTCTCTGTGGTGATATCTGCCATGATATGGGTGGGTAGATATTTGTGGTTCACCTGGCCATGCAGGATGCTGTTCTCTTCTTCCTTTCACACCCATTGATCATGGACATGCATTATTTTCAGAGACAGAGGCTATTTTTTCTATAAAATATACTTACTGGCTACTGCAGGGATCACTTACTGGCTACACAGAAAGTAGCCTAATGTGCTGGGAAGGTGGCTGTGGCCCAAACAAGACAAATCATCTTTCTGTATTAATAAACAAGGAAGATGAAGTGGTCAGCAAAGACACACAGGGAAAGAACTTGCAGAGACTCAGCAGTCTCACCTGACTCAATGACCAAACGTCCCAGATACCAGCTCTTTGTAAAGAGCTCTGCTAGGGACTAGGGGCATAATAGTGGATAGTACAGAGATCCTGATCCAGAGAAGTTCACATTCTGGAAAGTTAAACAAAGGTGGAATCCAACAATGTTGTAGGTCAGTTAAGAGAACAACAACAAGAGAAATGTGTTCCAGGGATACTAGAAGTTGTCCAGGGGAGGAAGTGGCTCCATGTGAAGAGGTGGTGTTGAAAGCCTCTACCAGATGAAGTTTTGACTGAGCTGGGTTTTGAAGGATGATTAATAGTCTTCTGGGCTTGGGCTGTGACTCAGTGGTAGAGGGCTTGCCTAGCATGTGTGAGGGCCTGGGTTTGATTCTCAGCACTGCATATAAATAAATAAATAAATAAATAAATAAAATTTTCAGCAACAACTAAAAAATATTTTTTAAAAAGTCTTTTATGGGGCATGAGGGCATTGTAAGCAGAGGAAAGTGCATGAGCAGTTATTTAGATATAACCTTTTTGGGTAGAATTCAAGGATTTTGTAATGAGAACATCCACGCAGAAAAAAAAAATGGAGTAGAGGACATTTAATTCTAATGTTTCACTTGAGTTTATGATAAGAAGCAATAACCTTTGGGCATAATGATAACACTGATCAAAGTTTTTTTAAAAAAAAATATTTATTTTTTAATTGTAGGTAGGCATAATATCTTTATTTCATTTTTATATGGTGCTGAAGTTTGAACCCAGTGCCTCATGAGCACTCTACCACTGAGCCACAACCCCAGCACCATTGAAGTTTTTATAGATAATTTGTTATAAAATCTGAACTCAAAGATCAAAATAGGCATGTCCCCATGTCTCACTGCCAACTGCCAAGGTGGAGAGGGCACCTGGCTTCTTCAATAGTGGCTAGAGCACCAATAGTTTTTTCTATTGGTTGAACACTCAGCCCCACCTCCTTTTCCAGCATATAAATATGCCAGTATGACTTCATTGAATCACACCTGCTCACAGAAGGCAAGCTTGGCATTTCTAGATCACATATCTGGAAAGAAAGTGATGCACACTTTGCAAACTTTCAGAATTCTGGGGGTATAGAGGGGTCTTCACAAGTTTCTGTGTCATTGTTTATCTTTTGTGTTCTATGTGCACTACAAGCGATGTGTAGGAGCTTCTCTCCTGTGGAACAGGTGGTTCCTGCTCCTTTTTCCCATGTCCCAGCACCATTTGTAAAATACACCAAGTGCATCCCAGGTGCTACCACAGGCTCAGATTCAGTTCTTCCCTCTGTTCTCTTCCCTTTCACTGGAACAGCCCTCCCTCTAAAAAATCAAATCCTCCACTCTGCAATATGCAAGTACTTCTGAATAATAAAACTATTGAGCAAAGACCTGGGAGAAATTTGGAAGTTTTATGCCTTAAGTTAGCATCAGTGTAGAGATTTGTTTCTCCCTTGAATTGAAATCTAATGACAGCTTCAAGAGACAGAAGTTTCCAAGCTCATTTTGTATTTTAAATATTTGCTTATGAAATTCCAGTACAGGAGCATGAATAAAACCATCTAGTAGAAGAATTCCTTTAAATAGTTGGAATCCTGGTTTGGGGTTGTGGCTCACTGGTAGAGAGCTCATCTGGCATATGTGAGGCACTGGGTTCAATCCTCAGCACCACAAAAAAATAAATAAATAAATAAAATGTATTGTGTCCGCCTACAACTATAAAAATATTTTTTAAAATTGTGGGATTCCTGGTTTCAAGGAGCAGGGGAAGAGAACAGTTATTTCTGACTGAGGTAGAAGACATTGCCCCAAGGAGACCTTTGACTTCTATCTTAAATCCACTTTTACAAGACTAGGTATTCATAATGATGTGAAAATAGAAAATATAAACCTGGTTGTAACAATTAAAGTAAAGGGTAGTATTCAGGCTTTTGTTGCATCTATTTTCCCTCCAGTGGCATTTTAAAATTAATGAAAATGTTTTAATTTTATTCTGCTCAATAATACAATTTCTTTGAGGTAAGTTCCTCACATTTCTTCTGAAGGTCAAAATAGGACCCTTGGATTCTGTATTTGTGAAAACCAACCTGTTTAAACATGACTTCATCTTTTTTGAAAAATTGAAGGAATATTAATCTAATACATACATCCATGATGTAGATTGCACGTGTCTTTAAATATACCTTCCCAGCTGGTTATTCTTACTCAACAGTTTCCCCATATGCCAGTGTTCTTAATCTCTTACAGCAGATGAGTAAGGAAAATGTGGACCAGAGATGCAATAAAAGGCATCCAGATGGGAGTTATGAAAAAGTGGGAGAATACTCCTGTCTGCTCAGTTAAGAAGTCCCAGAATGGGGATGGCCCCCACTGGAGGCCACTAGAGGGCCAACATGATGGCATCAAGTCAACTTCCTAAACTGACACCAGTGAGTGAAGTGACCTGGAAGAAATCTAATCTGAATGACTCAGGAGTTTTCAAACTCATGTTTGGGGACTTATATCAAATATTAACTGTAGCATTTGGAGCCTAAATATGGAACTTAACAATAATCAGCTGCTTTGAGCTAATTATTATGACTTGTGTTCTCTCAGGGAATGTGAGAGAGGAGATGATGAGCAGATGTAATTAGGGCCATTGGAGTTTTTGTTGTTATTTAGGGCCTACATGTTACCTGCCTGGCTTCACTGTTCCCATTCTTGAATCAGTGACTCATGAGCCACTATGTACACACAGTCACAATCCCTTGACCTGGATTTCTCTTCCACTTTATAGATATGGGACGTATTCACATGGATATTTTAAGAAGCTGGGAATTCCAGGGCCAAAACCTCTGCCTTTTTTAAGAACTCTTCTTAATTATCGCCAGGTGAGTGTCATTTGAGCTCCCTGTTTTGCCTCTTTTGGTTGCAAATACCTGCTTAGTTTCATCAGTAGAAATTTAGCTCCATGAAAGAAGTTTTGAGATTTCAAGCTTCAGAAACTGTGTGAGGGACCATCCAAAGTTCAGTCAGGTTTACCCTGGGGCTCTGTTTACAACTCCTCATAGTGTCAGGTTCACTTCTGTTAATGAGCTCAGGACTCTGGCACATCAACAGTGTAAGCTGTGGACTTTCTGTTCAGACTATGAGCATCCTCACAGTGTTTTCTTTTTTTCCTCAGGGCAGATTCTAGGAAGATACACTCATACCTCTGGGATGCTTTATTTGCACAGTTAAAATATTACACATGAAACTTAGCATGAGGAAGATTAATTGCTTAGTTTCTATGATGAAAACTCACAGCCAGTGTCTAACTATCTGTGTACTATGTGCAGAGAGGTAGCATCTCCCCTCTTCCAAGTTAAGCCCCAAAACAGGAAGGCAAATTCACTTTTATTTGCTCACTATGTCACTTACTTACTCAACAACATGATTGTGACAACATAAATCTCCTAGGCTAAAAGAGTTTGCTGGCATCTTTACTCCCTAATTCTACCAGAATTCTACCAGAAAACATGAGATAAATTAAAATCATACTTGATGAGGAGAGAAAAGATCATGCATGGTCCTGGGATGCACTCATTTTCCCTCACCCTGGGATTCCTCACATGCCTATGGAGGTGATAATTCAGAAGGTCCCAGTATTTCTAAGACAACACAAGCAGACAAAGAAATAATGCAGAAGAGAAGCATGTTGTATTCATTGATAAGGGTAATTGGTAGATTATGTATAATACTTAGAGAAAATTCAAGTGACTTTACATGTTTTATTTCAAATATTGCATATTTTCTCTTTTCTCCTCAGAAGCTTCTGAATAAGAGCTTCTCTCTAACCACCTGTTAGGAACATCAAGCCCGAATTCATGGGATTTGGGTCATTTGATGCAATGTCAGTACATTTGCAACAATAATGTAATTTCATTTTGTTCTTCTTCCTAGGTTGTGTCTAATTTTGACAGAGAATGTTATAAAAAGTATGGAAAAACATGGGGGTGAGTATTCTGGAAATTTCTCTTTGGTAGACTTGTTATGATGTGGCACCCCAATGCATGAGGACAACCTCAGCCCAGAACTTTTGGGATGCAACCCTCTGTGCTGCAAAGTTCTTGGAGGATTGCCTGCCAGTGATCCTGCATGTCACCAGGAGTCTGGGTCTACAGTCTGACTTAGGTTGAGAATGTTGCATGTTTTGGCTTTTCTCCTACTTTTGATGACCTAGAGTCTCCAGCCTTACTTTGTGTCCAATGTCTGGCTATTCCTATCTTCCCCATTTTTCTTTCTTTTTTAATCCTTTAGATGAATAAAATGTATTATTTGAGAACTTTTTTTAAGAAAAAATCATGGACTTATAAATCTATGCCATCATCTCTTTTGTCCACTGATTTCCTTTTAATTTAAAGACAAAATTCCCTTATTTAAATTTCAGATTCAATGTATGCTTTTGAACAAAAGGCTGGGAGGTACTCTAAAGCAGATGGGAAACCATTTCTGCTAAGCTTTTTTTCATTTCCTTTACTTTCTTCTTTTTAATTGTCATAATTATTGTTGCTCATATGCCATTTTTTAAGTTTTCAGTGTTGACTATTCAATGAAGCATTTCTTCCTCTCCTTCATCCATTTGATGTTAAGACCAGACATAGGATGTAGTTCCACCAGTGAGTTCCCTGGTGGATTGATAGGGTTTATATTGGAGGGTGGCCTCAGTTAACTATAGCAACTATTCCCTTTCAGAGCTGGTGGGGGTTTGGTGGGAGCCATAGATGAGGTATAATCATTTTGCTCTACACTAAAAATAGTGGTAGAAGACTTTGACTTTTCATCTCCATCTTCTCTCATCAATCCCCAGAAAGCCACAGGGCTGGCCAGAGTGTTCTGCTCAGTTGACATGGCCCATAGATACCATGTGATCCAAGGACACAACATGCCCCACTGGATCTCCAAAGGCCCCGTTTCAGCTACCACTTGCAAAACTTAGTACTTGTGAGATGTTAGTCAATTATCTGCCTTCAATTTTTCACAAACCTATATTTTTCCATGTAAAAAGTTGTGGAGACTATGGGCTGAGGCTGTAGCTCAGTGGCAGAGCGCTTGCATAGAACAATGAGGCACTGGGTTTTATCCCTTATCACCACATAAAAATAGACAAATAAAGGCTTCTGTCCACCTGTAATTAAAAAAATAACTAAACAAGTAAATAAATAAACAAATAAATAAGTTATGGAAAGTACCATAGGCATAACTATTGTATTCACCATCTAGATTTAACCAGTGTTCCAATGCTATTTCTAATTATGATCTCTTAGAAGGTGTATTTTGTCTCTAAGTTTCTCTTCATACCTACTTTACCTACATTACCCTTTATGCTATTAAGAATCCCCAACTAGAACTTTATGTTGCTATGTATTGTAGGAGTAGGCAGGTAGAATAGGTAACATCAGGATCAAAGTCTGGATTCCTGCTGCAGAATCTGGCCTGTTCGATTTAATTAGCTTTGCTTTCCCAACACAGCCTGTTTCATGGTTCACAACCTGTTTTGGCTACTGCAGAGCCCAGCATTATCAAAACAGTGCTCATCAAAGAATGTTATTCTGTCTTCACCAACCGACGGGTAAGCACTCACTTTTCAACATTATAACATTTATTTATATTTTTAAGTTTTTATTTGTTCTTTTTAGTTATACATGACTCTAGAATGTATTTTGACATATTATACATACATGAAGTACAACATCCATCCTTGTGTTTGTGCATAATGTGGATTTTCACTAGTTGTGTATTCACATATGAACATAGGAAAGTTGTGTCTGATTAATTCTACAGTCTTTCCTATTCCGATCCCCTCACCCTTCCCTTTGTTCCCCTTTGTCTAATCCAAAGTAACATTTTTTATTTATTTATTTATTTATTTATTTAATTTATTAACTCAATTTTTATCCTGAGATATTTACAAATTCAGAGGGCATTCCTTGCCAAAAACAATTACCAGGCAGTTTCATGTATAATTTATTCTGTTTTACCCAATGATAATTTCTTACATGACTATAAATTTATTAAGTTCTTGTTCCTATATTAACAGGAAATTAATACAATCTAGGCTTTTTATTTTCATTTTTCCATTTTGTGTGCCTATATGAATGAGTGTGCAGCTCTGTCCAAATGTATCACATGCCTAAATTTGTGTAGATTTAGATTGTGTTTTTAATGTGTTTTCACCAATTTTCATTAACCTTAGAAATGTACCTGATTTCTTGTGTGTTGACCACATTGGACAAAAATTGCACCTATAAATAGGGAAAATCCTATCTGTATTTCTTTTATTTATTTGTTTTTCTTTTCCTCTGACATCAGCTGGGAGTTCCAGTGTGAGGTGGAATAACAGCTATGAGAGTGAACATTTCTTTTGAAGGATATAGACTTTAATCTTCCAAAGTTCACCCCAATTTTAGATGAGGCTGTGTGTGTGTGGATTCCCATACAATCTCTATCTTCACTTTTTAAAAACTTTGAGGGCTAGGGATATAGCTCAGTTGGTAGAATGCTTGCCTTTCAGGCACAAGACCTGGGGTTCAAACCAAAATTTAAAAACTTTGATTAATATATGATAATTGTGCATGATAATTGGATTTGCTGCGATCTTCAATACATGCATATATTGCACATTACTCAAATCCAGCCTCTACTTACTTGCCTTTACATACCCCTTCCCAACATGTATATATCACTAATCTACACTCAGATGAACGTTCTTACTTGTGTTTCTGTGTATGACTGAGAAGACATTGTTGAATTATTTCCTGATGCTTGGGAGAAAGCATTCAGTTTGCCACCAGTATGTACATTGTTAGCTGAAAATTGTTTTTTATATAATCTCTGTCAAATTGAAGAAGCTTCCCTCTGCTCCTAATCCCCTAAATGTTTACATTGAATGAGTGCTTGAAGCATACATTTTTTGGTAGTAGTGGGGTACTGGGGATTGAACTCAGGGACACTAGACCACTGAGCCAAATTCCTGGTCCTATGTTGTACTTTATTTAGAGACAGGGTCTCACTGAGTTGCTTAGCACCTCAACACTGCTGAGGCTGGCTTTGAACTTGTGATCCTCCTGTCTCAGATTCCTGAGCTGCTGGGATTTCAGGCATGCACCACTGTGCCTGGATGGAAACATACATTTTAACACAAAAATATATTTTAGGTGACAGAACTAAATTTCAAGGGTTTTACTTTGGAAGTCTAGCACCCAGGTGAAAAATAGAATTATCTTCCTTTTCTCCTCTGCCCTTTTAGAAAATACTGAAACAACTTCCATTAAAAACTTGTGTTTTTTTCCTGTATTACACTTATATTCGAAATCCTTTAAGTTTCAAATATTATTATTTTTAAAATTATCATACCTAGGCACCCTTTTATCAAGACACTTATGCTGTAAATGCATGTAAAGACAGAACTGATCTTAGGTAACATACAGTTGACCAAGAACATCTGGTATCTGTCACCAACCCATTTCTGCTCTGCATAGCCCTGGAGTTTGTACTATGTCTTCTTAGATCTTCTTCCTGTCTATTCCCCTGGAAAAAGTTTCCAACCAAGTGGAAATTTTGCATCTAAACAAAGGTTGGAATATAAAGTCTAAAAGCGGTGTGAGGTACCTGGGTATCTCTTTCAAACCCTCAGGAGGTTATGTCACTTGGAATAAATATTATTGAGTGTCTGACATAGGGCCAGCTACCTAGTAGGCAGTCACTAAATATTTTTTTAATAAATGATACTTAATTAACAACTTTTGCAACTGTGGAGACCTCAACATTTATGTAGGATAAAATCTCTTTTCCTTTGGGTGCTAGAATCTTGGTCCAATGGGATTTATGAAAAAAGCCATCTCCTTGTCTGAGGATAAAGAGTGGAAGAAAATAAGAACACTGCTATCTCCAACCTTCACCAGTGGAAAACTCAAGGAGGTAAGGAGGGCTCTTCATTGAAAACTTAGAGAATAAACCTGGGGATAGGTAGAAAATGAGATAGATAGTAGTCCCTTTAAAGGGATAGTTCTCTGAATTTGAACTTCCTAAACATGTTCTTTTGTCTTTATGTTTTAGAAGAGATATAGTAAGATTCATTATAAATGTCTCATACTTCTTTATCCTGGGAAAACCATAACCTTGGGGACTGAGTCTCTCACTTAACTATGGGTGATTTTGTGTTTTGTGCGTAGATGTTCCCCATCATTAACCAGTATGGAGATGTGCTGGTGAAAAACATGAGACTGGAATCAGAGAAGGGCAAGTTGATCAACTTGAAAGAGTAAGTAGCAGGGCAGCTCGGGCATTCCAAGCTCCACCAGGAGCCCCTCCAACTGCCTGCCACAGAACCGAATTCCAAATGTTGAGCTTGTACAATGAGCAGACAAAAGCAAGTTTGGAGTCAAAACTCCAAACTAAGAAAGGGCTATTCCCAGGAGGAGACAGGGCATCTGGGGGAGAAAGGACCTTTCCTGTATCAACCAAGGTTTGTTTGGCTGCTATTTATGACTTTGGATATACTAGAAGACAAAATACTGTCAAGGTCACAGTCACCTTTTTGAGCCCTCTAAGAAGACTCAGTTATTCCACCCTTGTCCTGCTGAAGCTCAGTTTGTATACAACTGTCATCATCTGCATTCTATTTGTGCTACTGTAGTTTGTCTGATTATGGATCTTATCCCTGTGTGGGTGAACTTCTTGAGTTCAGAGGTGAGTCTAAGTCACCTCACGTCCCCATGACTCCTAGCACAAGGGCAGTACCACATTTGAAACTCATAAAGACCTCTTGGTCAGTGTGAAGGGATCATAGACTCATCTGATGGTCCAGCAGATAACTGTTGACAGTGTGTGGCTCTCTGCTTGTCTTGCTTGGGCACATGAACTTACTCCTACTCCTTGCTGCATGTGTAGTGGAAGGATTGGGAAGAGGCACTGTTTTAACTTTCTAAATCTTTCTCTATTCAGCATCTTTGGGGCCTACAGCATGGATGTGATCACTGCTACATCATTTGGAGTGATTCGCTCAACAACCCACAAGATCCCTTTGTGGAGAAAGTCAAGAGACTCTTATGACTTGATTTCTTTGACACTTTGCTCTTCTCAATAAGTATGTGAACTACCATGTTATTCATTCATTCTCTTTTTAAATAAGAGTATTATTGATACATAATTAATATACCTTTGGATTACCCTACTTAACTTATACAATTAAATGGTTTTCAGTACAAAGATATATGCAGCCATCACTAGTGACCATTTATCAACTCAGAAGAAGGCTATCATTCATATTAACTCTTATTCCCCAAGCCTAAGCAACCATGAATCTATTTTCTGACTCTATAGATTTGCTGATACTGTGAATTTTCTATTAATGGAATCCTAAAAGTCATGTCTTACTTCTTTCATTTATCATTATGTTTTCAAATTCTTCCATCCTGAAGCATGTGTCAGTACTTCATTCCTTTTTTAAAAGAAATTATTTATTTATTTGTTCTAATTAGTTATGCATGACAGCAGAATGCATTTCACTACATAATACACAAATGGAGTGCAAGTTTCCATTTCTGTACTTTTACATAAAGTAGATTCACACCATTTGTGTCATCATACATGTACCTAGGGTAATGATGTCCATATTATTACACCATCATTCCTATACCCATAACCCTTCCCTTCCCTTTTCTTTCCTTTGCCCTCTCCGAAGTTCCTCCATTCCTCCAATGACCACCCCATTACGGATCAGCAACCAATTATGGGAGAAAATATTTGGCCTTAGATTTTTGGGGGATTGGGTTACTTCACTGAGCATTGTATTCTCCAAATCCATCCATTTATCTGAAAATTTCATTATTTTATTCTTTTTTAATGCTGAATAATATGTCATTGTGTATATGCACCATAGTTTCTTTATTCATTCATCTACTGAAGGGCATCCAAGTTGGTTACACAGTTTAGCTATTGTGAATTCAGCTTCTATAAACATTGATGTGGCTGTGTCCCTGTGGTATGCTGATTTTAAGTCCTTTGGATATAAATTGAAGAGTGGGATAGCTGGGTCAAATGGTGGTTCCATTCCAACTTTTCTGAGGAATCTCCATACTGCTTTCCATATTGGTTGCATCAATTTGCATTCCCACCAGCAATGTAAGAGTATGCCTTTTCTCCCACATACTCACCAATATACATTTTTGCTTATATTCTTCAAAACTGCCATTCTGAGAGAAGTGAGATGAAATCTTGAGAGGAGTTTTGATTTGCATTTCTGTATTTACTAGAGAAGTTAAACCTTTCTTCATATATTTGTTGACCAATTGTATAGCTTCTTCTGAGAAGTGTCTGTTCAGTTACATATGCTATTTATTGATTGGGTTATTTGTTTCCTTGGTGTTAATTTTTTCAGTTCTTTATATATCCTGGAGATTAGTGCTCTATATGATGTGTATGCTGTAAAAAATTGCTCCCATTCTTTAGGCTCTCTCTTCACCTTATCGTTTCTTTTGTTGAGAAGCTTTTTAGTTTGAATCTATCCCATTTATTGATTCTTGATTTTATTTCTTTCACTTTAGGAGTCTTGTTAAGGAAGTCAGAATTTAATCCAAGATAATCAAAATTTTGGCCTACTTTTTCTTCTATTAAGTGCAAGGTCTCTGGCCTAATTCCTAGGTGCTTCATTCATAATGAATTAAGTTTTGTGCATGATGAGAGAGAGCGGCTTAATTTCATTTTCCTACATATGGATTTCCAGTTTTCCCTGCATCATTTGTTGAAACAACCATCTTTTTTTTTCCAATGAATGTTTTTGGCACCTTTGTCTAGTATGAAATAACTGTATTCTTGTAGGTTTGTCTCTATATCTTTTGTTCTGTACCATTGATCTACGAATCTGTTTTGGTGCCAATATGGATTTCCAATTTTGCCAGCACCATTTATTGAATAGGCTCTTTTCTCCAGTGAATGCTTGTGTCACCTTTATCTGGTATGATATAAACATATTCATGTCGGTTTGTCTCTGTGTCCTCTATTCTGTACCATTGGTCAACAAGTTTATTTTGGTGCAGATACCATGCCTTTTTATTACTATAGCTCTGTAGTATAGTTTAAGTTCTGGTATTGTGATGCCTCCTGCTTCACTTTTCTTGCTAAGGATTGCTTTAGATATTCTGGGTCTCTTATTTTTCGAAACCCATTTTACCATGGCTTTTTCTATTTCTATGAAGAATGTCACTGAGATTTTAATAGGGATTGCATTAAGTGTGTAAAACACTTCTGGTAGTATGGGATTTGCCAGAATTTAATTGAGAATGCTTATATCTATGTTCATTAGAGATAATGGTCTGAAATTTTCTTTTGTTGATGTGTCTTTGGCTATTTTGGGAATCAGGGTGATAATGGCCTCATAGAATGAGTTTGGAAGTGTTCCCTCTTTTACTATTTCATGGAATAATTTGAGGAATATTGGTATTAGGTCTTTTTTGAAGGACTTGTGAGAATCTGTCTGGTCGGGGGTCTTCTTTGTATGTAGCCTTTTGATGGTGTCTTTTGTTTCCTTGCTTGAAATTGATCTTTTTAACCTGTGAATGTGATCCTGATTCAGTTTGGGTAGATCATGACTCTAGAAATTTATTGATGTCTGTGATATTTTCTATTTAATTGGAGTATAAATTTTCAAAATAGCTTCTAATTATCTTCTGTATTTCAGAAGTGTCCATCATGATATTTCCTTTTTCATCACAGATTTTAGTAATTTAAGATTTCTCTCTCTCTCTCTTTCTCTTTGTTAGTGTGGCTAAGCATTTATAAATTTTTTTTTCAAAGAACCAACTTTTTGTTTTCTCAATTTTTTCAGTTGTTTCTTTTGTTTCAATTTCATTGATTTCAGCTCCAATTTTAATTATTTCCTGTCTTCTACTACTTTGGGTTTTGATTTGTTCTTGTTCTGGGGGGGCTTTGAGATGTAATGTTAGGTCATTTATTTGGTGACTTTTCTTCTTTTAAGGAATGAACTCCATGCAATGAACTTTCTTCTTAGTACTGCCTTCATAGTGTCTCAGAGATTTCTATATGTTGTATCAGTGTTCTCCTTTACCTTTAAGAATTTTTAAATCTCCTCTCTGATATCTTCTTCTATCTCTTGCTCATTCAATAGCATTATTTTTTAGTTTCCAGGTGTTGGAGTACCTTCTATTTTTCATTTTATCATTGATTTCTAATTTAATTCCATTATCTGATAGAATGCAGATTACTATCTCTGTTTGTTTGTATTTGCTAAGATTTGCTTTGTGGCATAATATATGGTATATTTTAGAGAAGAATCCATGTGCACTTGAGAAGAAAGTGTATTTACTCCTTAATGGGTGAAATATTCTCTATTTGTCTATTAAGTCCAAGTTATTGGTTGCATTATTGAGTTCTATAGTTTCTTTGTTTAGCCTTTGTTTGGAAGAGCTATTATATCTATACTGGTTAAAGTCATCCAGTATCATTGTGTTGTGGTCTATTTTACTCTTGAAATTGAGAAGAGTTTGATGAATGTAGATGTTCCATTGTTTGGGGGTATATGTATTTACTAGGGAGTGCTGCCCTGTATAGCAATTTAATGTTTACCTAATAAAGTAACTGTCAGTATGTTTTCCACAAAAGCCATACCCATCTCAAGTTCCCACCTGGAATGCACAAGTGCTGCTGTTTCTCTCTATCCTTTCCAACACTTACTTTTTCCCATTGTTTTGTTTCTAGCTATCCTCCTGGGTGTATTGTGGCATCTCATTGTGGGTTTCATTTTAATTTTTATAAACTAATATGTTGAACAAGTTGAGCTATTTTTATGTCTTCTTTCTATAAAGGTCTTTTCAAGTCACAATTGTATTTCTGTTTGTAGGCGAGTTGTAAGATTTCTTTATTCTGGATACAGACTCCTGATGTGATGTGTTTTGCAATTTTTTTCTCCTCATCTACAGGTCTGGTTTGACTTTTTGATTGTATATTTGGAAGTACCATCTTTTTATATTTATAACATATAATTTTTTATAGAGAGAGAGAGAGAGAATTTTTTAATATATATTTTTTAGTTTTTGGCGGACACAACATCTTTGTTTGTATGTGGTGATGAGGATCGAACCCAGTCCACATGCACGCCAGGCAAGCGCGCTACTGCTTGAGCCATATCCTCAGCCCAAATTTTTGTGTTTTTATTCCCTTCTTTTGGCTTCACAATCTTAGACTCCAGATCTAAAATTGTAAAGGTTTAATTTCTTGCTTTTTTCCTAAGAGTTGGTTTAATTTTATATTTACATCTTCAGTCCATTTTTAGTTGGATGTTTTTTACAGTATTAATTCAGGGCCCAACTTTAATCTTTTGCATGTCTCTGTCCAAATGAACCAAAAGCATTTATTGAAAAGAGTGGTTTTTCCATTTTTCACTGTCATGGCACCTTTCTCAAAATTCTTTGAACCATAGACACATGGGATTATTTCTTATCAACACTACAATTCTTCTGTCAGTTTTTTTGTCTTTGAATTTTAAGATCACATCTTTTATAAAGAATAACAACTTGACTTCTCTTTTTCCTATTCGTTTTATTTCATTCTTTGACCTCATTGCTCAAAGATTTCAGTTGATATATTGACTAAGAGTGGTGACAGTGGACAACTTTGTCTTATTCCTTATTTTAAAGAAAATGCTTTTAGTTTTTTCTTGACCATATGCTGTTTGGGATTTTCATAGATGACATTAATGATGTTGAAGAAATTTCCTCCTATTCTTTGCTACTTCAGTGGTTTTAATTTTTGACCAGTGCATTATAATTACACATAATATTGAGCTTCATTCTGACATGATTATACAAGAATGGAATATAATTTGCTTTAATTCAGTCTCTAGTACTTCCCCTGTCCCTCTCCTCTCCCTCTAACCTGTTCCCTTTCCTTTAGTCTACTGGTCTTTATTCTATTTATTTATCATTCTTTTTAATCAATGCATTATGGATATGCAAAAAGATGAAATTCAATGCCTGAAAGCTAGGCGAACCTGCAACCCACGGGAGGGTCAGGTCCAGCAACCTGCCAAGTGAGAGAACAGCTACGCACGCCTGCAGGGAACGCAGTCAGGACCCACAAGTAGGACAGGGCCGGCGGCTTGCTGAAGGGCAGGCCCGTCCCCTCCCCCAGTGTCTACAAGGTAGGCGGGGCTGTGACCACTGGCAGATCGGGCCGAGCGGCCTGCTGAGGGGTGGAACCGGCCCCTCCCCCAGTGCCTGCAAGCTAAGCGAACCTTCGACCCATCGGGAGGTCAGGCCCAGCAACCTGCGGAGTGACAGAGGTGCCCCTCGTGCCTGCTGGGTAAGCGGACCTTTGACCGACCAGAAGAGCAGACCTAGGGCCTGCCAGTGTAACAGACGTATCACACAAATTGGAGGAGGATCACAGCCACTACCTGCCCTGCAAGGTGATCTTTCAACCATACAAGAGCAATATAAATAAATAGAGGGAAAATTTCAAAAACACAACAGTTTCACCAAGCAGAAAGAAACGCCAGCAGTATGAAAAGACAAGGAAAGAAAGGACCACAGGCAATGCAGGTCAACTCAACTTTAGAAGAGGTAATAGGTGCAACAGATGGAATGTCAGATAGAGAGGTCAGGATATACATGCTTCAGATGATCTGGAGTCTCAAGGAAGACATGAGACAGCAAAATCAGATAATGAAAGACCACATTGACAAACAAATCCAGGAAGTAAAAGATCAATTTCACAGGGAGATAGAGGTAATAAAAAACAAACAAATAGAAATCCTAGAAATGCAGGAAACAATAAACCAACTTAAAAACTCAATTGAGAATACTACCAGCAGAGTAGATCACCTAGAAGAGAGAACATCAGACAATGAAGACAAAGTATTTCAACTGGAAAAGAACATAGACAGCTCAGCAAGTCTGCTAAGAAACCATGAGCAGAACATCCAAGAACTATGGGATAATATCAAAAGACCAAACTTAAGAGTCATTGGGATACAGGAAGGCACAGAGCTCCAAACCAAAGGAATAAACAATCTGTTCAGTGAAATAATAAGTTCAGTGAAAACTTCCCAGACTTGAAGAATGAGACAGAATCCCAAATCTTAGAAGCCTACAGGACGCCGAATGTGCAAAATCATAAGAGATCCACACCTAGACACATTATAATGAAGATGTCAAACATACAGAATAAGGAGAGAATTTTAAAAGCTACAAGAGAAAGGAAGCAGATTACATTTAGGGGTAAACCAATCAGAATAACAGCTGATCTCTCAACACAGACTCTAAAAGCTAGAAGATCCTGGAATAACATATTTCAAACGCTAAAAGAAATTGGGTTCCAACCAAGAATCGTGTATCCGGCGAAATTAAGCTTCAGGATGGACGATGAAATTAAAACATTCCATGATAAACAAAAGTTAAAAGAATTTGCAGCTAGAAAACCATCTCTTCAAAAAATCCTTGGCAAAACACTACAGGAAGAGGAAATGGAAAACAATAATGAAAACCAACAGTGGGAGGTAGGACAGTAAAGGGGGGAAAACAAATCAGGTTTAATAGCATTAATAAACAAATATGGCTGGAAGAACAAACCATATCTCAATAATAACCCTAAATGTTAATGGCTTAAACTCACCAATTAAGAGACACAGGCTAGTAGAATGGATCACAAAACAAGACCCAACAATATGCTGCCTACAGGAGACGCATCTGATAGGAAAAGATATTCATAGACTGAAGGTGAAAGGTTGGGAAAAAACATACCACTCATATGGACTGCGGAAACAAGCAGGAGTGTCCATACTCATATCCAATAAAATAGATTTCAAGCCAAAGTTAATCAAAAGGGATAAAGAAGGACACTTCATACTGCTCAAGGGAACCATACACCAACAAGACATAACAATCATAAATATATATGCCCCAAATAATGGTGCAGCTGTGTTCATCAAGCAAATTCTTCTCAAGTTCAAGACTCTAATAGACCACCATACAATAATCATGGGAGACTTCAACTCACCTCTCTCACCACTCCACAGATCTACCAAACAAAAGTTAAATAAGGAAACTATAGAACTCAACAACACAATCAACAACCTAGACTTAATTGACATATATAGACTATACCACCCAACATCAAGTAGTTACACTTTTTTCTCAGCAGCACATGGAACCTTCTCAAAAATAGACCATATATTATGTCACAGGGCAACTCTTAGACAATATAAAGGGGTAGAGATAATACCATGCATCTTATCTGATCATAATGGAATGAAACTGAAAATCAATGATAAAAGAAGGAAGGAAAAATCAAGCATCACTTGGAGAATGAACAATAGGTTGCTGAATGATCAATGGGTTTTAGAAGACATCAAGGAGGAAATTAAAAACTTCCTAGAGTCAAATGAAAACACAGACACAACATATCGGAATCTATGGGACACATTGAAAGCAGTTCTAAGAGGAAAATTCATTGCTTGGAGTTCATTCCTCAAAAAAAGAAAAAACCAACAAATAAATGATCTCATACTTCATCTCAAAATCCTAGAAAAAGAAGAGCAAAACAATAGCAAAAGAAGTAGAAGGCAAGAAATAATTAAAATCAGAGCTGAAATTAATGAAATGGAAACAAAAGAAACAATTGAAAAAATTGACAAAACTAAAAGTTGGTTCTTTGAAAAAATAAATAAAATTGACAGACCCTTAGCCATGCTAACGAAGAGAAGAAGAGAGAGAACCCAAATTACTAGCATACGGGATGAAAAAGGCAATATCACAACAGACACTTCAGAAATACAGAAGATAATTAGAAATTATTTTGAATCCTTATACTCCAATAAAATAGAAGATAGTGAAGGCATAGATAAATTCCTTAAGTCTTATGATCTGCCCAGATTGAGTCAGGAGGATATAGACAACCTAAACAGACCAATAACAATAGAGGAAATAGAAGAAACCATCAAAAGATTACCAACTAAGAAAAGCCCAGGACCGGATGGGTATACAGCAGAGTTTTACAAAACCTTTAAAGAGGAACTAACACCAATACTTTTCAAGCTATTTCAGGAAATAGAAAAAGAGGGAAAACTTCCAAATTCATTCTACGAAGCCAACATCACCCTGATTCCGAAACCAGACAAAGACACTTCAAAGAAAGAAAACTACAGACCAATATCTCTAATGAACCTTGACGCAAAAATCCTCAATAAAATTCTGGCGAATCGGATTCAGATACATATCAAAAAAATTATACACCATGATCAAGTAGGATTCATCCATGGGATGCAAGGCTGGTTCAATATACGGAAATCAATTAATGTTATTCACCACATCAATAGACTTAAAAATAAGAACCATATGATCATCTCGATAGATGCAGAAAAAGCATTCGACAAAGTACAGCATCCCTTTATGTTCAAAACTCTAGAAAAATTAGGGATAACTGGATCATACCTCAACATTGTAAAAGCAATCTATGATAAGCCACAGGCCAGCATCATTCTGAATGGAGAAAAATTGAAGGCATTCCCTCTAAGATCTGGTACAAGACAGAGATGCCCTCTCTCACCACTTCTGTTCAACATAGTCCTTGAAACACTGGCCAGAGCAATTAGACAGACGAAAGAAATTAAAGGCATAAAAATAGGAAAAGAAGAACTTAAATTATCACTATTTGCAGATGATATGATTCTATACCTAGCAGACCCAAAAGGGTCTACAAAGAAGCTATTAGAGCCAATAAATGAATTCAGCAAAGTGGCAGGATATAAGATCAACACGCATAAATCAAAGGCATTCCTGTATATCAGCGACAAACCCTCTGAAACGGAAATGAGGACAACTACTCCATTCACAATATCCCCCCAAAAAATAAAATACTTGGGAATCAACCTAACAAAAGAGGTGAAAGATTTATACAATGAAAATTACAGAACCTTAAAGAAAGATATAGAAGAAGACCTTAGAAGATGGAAAAATATACCCTGCTCATGGATAGGCAGAACTAACATCATCAAAATGGTGATATTACCAAAAGTTCTCTATAAGTTCAATGCAATGCCAATCAAAATCCCAACAGCATTTCTTGTAGAAATAGATAAAAGAATCATGAAATTCATATGGAACAATAAAAGACCCAGAATAGCAAAAACAATACTAAGCAGGAAGTGTGAATCAGGCGGTATAGCGATACCAGACTTCAAACTATACTACAGAGCAATAGTAACAAAAACAGCATGGTACTGGTACCAAAACAGGCGGGTGGACCAATGGTACAGAATAGAGGACACAGTAACCAATCCACAAAACTACAACTATCTTATATTTGATAAAGTGCTAAAAGCATGCAATGGAGGAAGGATAGCATCTTCAACAAATGGTGCTGGGAAAACTGGAAATCCATCTGCATCAAAATGAATCTGAATCCCTATCTCTCGCCGTGCACAAAAGTTAACTCAAAATGGATCAAGGAGCTTGATATTAAATCAGAGACACGGCATCTGATAGAAGAAAAAGTTGGCTATGATCTACATACTGTGGGATCAGGCTCCAAATTCCTCAATAGGACACCCATAGCGCAAGAGTTAACAACTAGAATCAACAAATGGGACTTACTCAAACTAAAAAGTTTTTTCTCAGCAAAAGAAACAATAAGAGATATAAACAGGGAGCCTACATCCTGGGAACAAATCTTTACTCCACACACTTCAGATAGAGCCCTAATAACCAGAATATATAAAGAACTCAAAAAATTAGACAATAAGATAACAAATAACCCAATCAATAAATGGGCCAAGGACCTGAACAGACACTTCTCAGATGAGGACATACAATCAATCAATAAGTACATGAAAAAATGCTCACCATCGCTAGCAGTCAGAGAAATGCAAATCAAAACCACCCTAAGATACCATCTCACTCCAGTAAGATTGGCAGCCATTAGGAAGTCAAACAACAATAAGTGCTGGAGAGGATGCGGGGAAAAGGGCACTCTTGTTCATTGCTGGTGGGACTGCAAATTGGTGCAGCCAATTTGGAAAGCAGTATGGAGATTTCTTGGAAAGCTGGGAATGGAACCACCATTTGACCCAGCTATTCCCCTTCTCGGTCTATTCCCCAAAGACCTAATAAGAGCATGCTACAGGGACACTGCTACATCGATGTTCATAGCAGCACAATTCAGGATAGCAAGATTGTGGAATCAGCCTAGATGCCCTTCAATAGATGAATGGATAAAAAAAATGTGGCATTTATACACAATGGAGTATTACTCTGCATTAAAAAATGACAAAATCATAGAATTTGGAGGGAAATGGATGGCATTAGAGCAGATTATGCTAAGTGAAGCTAGTCAATCTTTAAAAAACAAATACCAAATGACTCCTTTGATATAAGGGGAGGAAACAAGGACAGGGTAGGGACGAAGAGCTTGTGACGAAGATTTACATTAACAGGGTTGAGAGGTGGGAGGGAAAGGAAGTGAGAAGGGAAATCGCATGGTAATGGAAGGCGATCCTCAGGGTTATACAAAATGACATATAAGAGGAAAGGAGGGGTAAGACAAGATAATACAAATGGAAGAAATGATTTACAGTAGAAGGGGTAGAGAGAGAAAAGGGGAGGGGAGGGGAGGGGAGGGGGGATAGTAGAGAATAGGACAGACAGCAGAATACATCAGACACTAGAAAGGCAATATATCAATCAATGGAAGGGTTACTGATGTGATACAGCAATCTGTATACGGGGTAAAATTGGGAGTTCATAACCCACTTGAATCAAACTGTGAAATATGATGTATTAAGAACTATGTAATGTTTTGAATGACCAACAATAAAAAAAATAAAATAAAAAAAATAAAAAAAAAGATGAAATTCACTGTGGTGAATTATGTGCCCCCTTTATGTCACCCCAGAGCTCATGGATATTCTGATCATGGTTTCCTCTTGTTTCCCTTAATGCTGACTGAGGTTTATATGTTTCAAGTGTGAAGTTTTATCTTCCAGGTGACCTAATATATTTGCAAGAATTCAGCTAAATTTTTATTTGATTTATTGAGATTTTTATTTCTCAAATTTGTTTGGTCTTTTCAGAATATCTTTCACATCCTGTGTTCTCACCCAGAGTTCATTCCTTAGATCATGTCTTAGTTTATTGATAATGTTAACAATCAACTTTTAAAATTATTTGCTTGGGATTTCATCAACTGCAATATCTGTGAATTTACTATTGGAGGATAATAAGCTTTTGGAGACAGGATGACAGCCTGTTTGCTGAGGTTCTGTATTTGTGTATATGTTGAGATGGATTCCTTTTGCTCATGTATGTGGGGAAGTTTAATGAATATTTATTTCATCATTTTAAGCCCCGATATGAAGATATATCTTAACTTTAACACATCTAATCAATGTAATCAGTCTTGGGCTCAAGAACAAGTACCACTTTCAGAAAATCAGTGTCAGTAACAGTAATAACTTAATAGCAAATCATGTATCAACATATACTATAGCATTTATTAGTAATGAGCTCTGCAACTCTATTAACCAAAGAGAAAAGTAAGTGAGGAGTAGCATAGAGTAGGTGGAAAAGCTTAAGCATTAGCAATATAGTATGGCAAACTGTATTAGAAGGATAAAGCATAAAGAAAATAAAAAGAAAAATAAAGAAAAATTGGGAGAGGGAGGAGAGAAAAAACAATGAAGCACAGGAGAATGGAGTGGAGGTGAAAGAGAAGCAGAATTGACATGGGATCCATTTCATTCAAAAAATAAATAAAATTATATGAATTCTAAAAATACATAATGAGAAGACACTGGGAGTTTATCTCCAATAGTGAATGCAAGACCACTCATAGAGCTTCAGTTTTATTCCTGTTGAAGCTTTAAATTTGCAGACATTGGTTTGTGGGGTTTTGATTTTAGAATCTCCCAGTTATAAAGGGTTTTATGTGACACCAATGTCATGCTGTTTGTCTTTTTTCAGCTCTGGCCCAAGCTGGCCAAACTTGATGGAGGAGTCTGTGTGCTGAGCTCTGACCCCTCTGCCTGGCAGCATCTGCTGTGGGAGTATTGTATGATTCAGAGCAGACTTCAGTTTAAAAATGGCTTTGTTCTTATGACTGGGGTAGGAATGTGAGTGTGGTAGGGTTGTTGGTCAACTTCTAGAAAACAAAGAGAATCAGCACAGGATGTGGGTGTCTCACACCCCTCCTTCAGAAAGCCTGAGTCCCTGTGCTGGGTTGTGTGTGTGAAATGTTTCCCTCCATCCCTCAGACCCTCTGGAGCTTGGGGAGGTGGCACAGGTGCTGTGGGATGCTATCACAGGCCCAGGGTTTTCAACCTGACCCTGATCTGTCCTATTTCCATCTCCTGCAGCCATGGTCAGACTGCCAATTTCAAATCAAAGTGCCCTTTACATTTTACTCTGCAGACTGTCAGACAGCTGCAGCTTTCCCCACAAAGCTTCTCCTTTTCTGTGTTGTAGTCCCACTCCTGTGTCCAGATTGATGCATGATCTGGACACCCGCCAATACAGTAAAAGATAAGGATTAGGTGGCCATTTTTCTTGGTATTCAAAAAGAAAATATACCAGAAACAATACAAAAAGGAGCAAAAAGTGAAAAATGAGTGAAACATGAAAAGCAAGGGTAAATGGCAGGGATTCCTAGTCTCCCTCCCAGGAAGTACTAACAGAGAATGTCTTTAGCTGATGCCACTTCCCCACTTTTACTCTCTGCTGGAGAGTGCCTGGTCTCTCTGTTGAGCTAGCTCTGATGAGCTTATTTTCTTCTCAGATGATGATTTTGTTGGACAGCAGCACCATTCATCTTAAACTGGGTGGGAGTAATTTGGGCCCATTGGGGAGGAGCTTCCTCTCCCCCATGGAACCAATGCACACCCAGAACTGCTGCCATCTATCCCATGAATTAATTCTCTTTGTATTCTAAAAGTTGATATTTTTGGATTTTGCCTGATTGCTAGTTTTCTGAGTTGCTTGCTATCATTTCCCCACAGTCTTCCCATCTCCCCACAGAACTGTTGTTTTAATTCAGTCTCCAGGGACTGCTGGGTTATTGTGAGTTCTGCTGATACACCATTTTTTCTGACCTCCAAATCTGATTTTTTTGTTGTATATAATTCTTTTTATATGATACTGGTTTTAATTTGCTAATACTAGTTGAGATTTTGCATCCATAATTATAAGATATGTCAGTGTGTAGTTGTCCTGTGTTATCTTTGGTTAAGTCTTATGATTAGGTTAACATGGGCATTTTAGGATCTTTTACAAGTGTTCACTGTATTCTATATTAGAAAATACTAGATATTTCTATGAAATTTTGTGAAGAAGTAAAGAATTGGTATTAGTTCTTTGAATATTTGGTGGAATTGTCCATGGAACATCTGGACCTGAGCTGCTCTTTGTAGAAAAGTTCTTAATTTCTATTTTAATCTCATCATGTGTTGTATGTCTATGTATATCGTCTATTATTTTTTCTGTCAGATTCTGTTGTTTGTGTTTTTCTAGGAATTTGTCCATTTCATTTAAGTTATGTAATTTGTATAGTTGTTGTGATAATCTGATTGTTAAAATATCTTTATACTTCTTTCTATGTTTATAATGTCAGTATTTCCTATTTTTCATTTTGAATACTAGTAACTGTAGTCTTTACTTCTGGCTCAGTCTAGCTATTACTGTGGCAACATTGCTGATATTTTTCAAATAATTGCTTTTGTTTTTATTCATTTCTTCTATTGACATTATTTTCTCTTTGATTAGCTTTCACTTTGGTCCTTAATATTTTCTTCCTTCTGTTTTCTTTACGTTTAATTTGTTCTCTTTTTTTTCATGATTTATTGTGTGAAGTTTGTTCATTTGCGATCTTTGTTTTTATTTAATACATAACAATTTTCTGCTACACAATAATGGCTTTTTCTTCTGTCCATAAGTTTAATATATTATTCCTTCTTTTTTCCATTCTGTACTTTATCTATATCACTTTATATTTCTTTTTTCATCCACTGTTTATTTAGGTGAATATTGATCAATTTTCCCATACATTGAGTTTCCCAATTTTTTTTCTAATAATGCCTTCTGGATTCCTCCTCTGGTGGATTCTCTTTATCCCATCCTGACTGCTCTTTCTTGAAGAGCATGATTAACCACAGTCCCAGACTAAAGCCTAGTATTATCCAAAGACACTCTATTCAAGTACATGAAGAGGAAAGGGGTCAGGGTTTTCATCTTGCTCCTTTGGTCACTCCACACAGGCACAAGGGGCCACTGATATCACTGCTATGATGCTGGCCCTATATATGACCTCCTCTTGCTCAGCCAGGGGCCTGGAGCCCAATCAGTGGTCCTAACAGGAACAGTTCCTCTTTAGGAACCCTTATGACTTCCACTTTTCTGATTGGTAGAAAAGATGTAATTGCTCCAGGTAAATTTTACATTTTTCACTGAAGTGTCCTTTGTTTTTTCTTTCCCCTTCAGCAATCTTTCCATTCCTTACTCTGATTTATGAGGCAATGAATATCTCTATTTCCAAAGGATGTCACAAATGTTTTAAAGAAAGCTATAAACAGAATGAAAGAAAGTCGCCTTCAAGAGAAACAACAGGTAAAATCCGGTGGTGGTTACAGAGGAGGTTAATTTTTGATAACTTATTTGCCTGTGGGTGTTTGACTTCCATACTTCTTTGCATATTTTTAAAAGGTAGATGAAGAACTCTTAGTTGAGAATAGTAGATGGTTTTCATTTGGGGAGAATAAAGAATTTAGCATCTGGTAATTGAGTTACAAGAATGAATCAGAGAGGGAACTTAGAGTAAGATGTATTCCAAGCTTTTATAATAACATCAAAATGGACTCTACTCTCATACATAACTAAAAAGAACTAATAAAAAGATTAAAATAAATAAAATCATATATTTTAAATATTGGAAAAATAGTGAACCAAAGAGAAAACATTTACAATTAAATGATGGGCATGGAATTTAGTTTGTCAAGGCAAAAATATTGCTGATAGAAAAAGTCCCAAATACTCTAAAAATGAGTCCTTGTACATTGTTGAGTGGAATGTAAATTAGAACAGCCTTTATGGAAAATTGTCTGGAGGGCCCTCAGAAATCAAATACAGGCCCATCATATGATCCAGCAATCTCACTACTGGTTATCTAGCCACAAAAAGTGAAATCAGTATGTCAAAGAGAGATATGTATTCCCATGTTTATTGCTGCACTATTTTAAAATTGTTCCTATTAATTGAGCCAAATAGATTTTGGAAATATCCATTATCAGAAAATGATAAATGCAATTAAAGATGTGTCTAAACTGACATAAACATCAAACAGCATATATATCAAAGTAATCAGGTACCTTGTTAATATGTGTATAGCTTAATGTTTTTATATATCAGTTGAAATGATTTTTTAATTAGAGGAAAAAAATTTTATTTTATCCCTTCTCTTCAATAGATAAAATTTCAACATAATATTTTTTCCTGGTGCTTTAATTTTATCAGATTTTATATTGACAAAGAATCATTGCATTTCCAAACCTCTCACTTTACAAATTCTCCACAGAAGGCATCCTCAGCGTAGCAGGTACTGTCTGGCCCCTAATGGAGCAGGCATGGGTTCTTTAGGTGAAGGTTTGTTTCATGTATGAAGGCCAGCACAAGGATGTGTGCAGGCCAGGGAGCCAGGATGGACCCTCCAGGTGTCAGTACAAGTTCATAGCTTCAAGCATGGTGGGATCTTTCAAGAAGCTTGCCCAAAATCTAATGATAAGCTCTATAAATGGCAGGAGATTAATCTGTGGCATCTTTGGTGAAGAATTAAGGCAGTAAAACAAAATATTGCAGTCAAGGACTTCTCCCTGAGAAAACAAATGTAACAGGAGACAAAGCCAACCACTCTCTGGCCAGGAGGCTGTGTTCAGAATCCACAGAGCTCACAAGCAGGGAGAGCAAAGACCAGTAGCTGTTGGACACCACAGCCAGTTTTCACTCAGGGAAACGTCCTAATCTCCAAAGTTTGTAGATGGATACTTTTCTTCACTGATGGCTTAGGAAACTCCAGCTGGACTTCTGTACTTAAAGAAGTCATAGTCCCAGAAGGGTAGATAAGTTCTGCACTCTTAATTTATTTCTGACTTCATACTTAACCTTCTATCTTTGAAATCACTCTGTTTCTAGCATTGGGTGGATTTTCTTCAGCTTATGATAAATTCTCAGAATTCCAAAGATGTGGAGTCTCATAAAGGTAACCAAGGTTGCTACCTTGTCTACTGATGGGGAAACTCAGTGGGAAGAGTTGTTCTTGAAATGTTCAGCAGGTTTCCCAGGAAGAAGAGCATTTCTACCAAGTTGCAGAAAGGCCATGCTTGGATATTATGTACAGTAGCCTGAGGAACTTTCTGGAAAGACACCTAGAGCCATATTCAATGTTGAAGCTGATATAAATAGTATTTCTTTCACTCACATGGTATTTTTATTCAACTTATTTTCTTAATATTTTTATTTGATGCTCAATTTCTCCCTTATTTGTCCACTGGAATCCCTTTCATGTAGGCTCTTGAGTTCTCTATTATTCTGTCACCTTTCCTTGTGATTGTTTAAAAAGTAGCCTCTGTTTATTCTGAGAAATTATACATCCATAACAATATTGAACTGAAAACATAGAGGTTCTCCATGTAGTCTTGAATACACTGCTTCACTCTTAATATCCACCACAAGAGAGTTATATTTGTCACAGTTCAGGAACCTGTATTGACACACTTCTATCATTCAAAGTCCACAAATTTCCTTAGAGTTTGCTCTTGGTCTTGTACATTCTCTGACATGTATTTACATTATAGGAACATACAGAATATTCTGTGCCCTTTTCATTTATTTTCCAAGTATTTTCTTGCTTTATGATTTAAGATATTCCAGGTTTCTGCTCTGTTTCTCCTGACAGCTTTGGAATCGGTGATTTTTCAATGGATCCCATTTCACTTCTAATTTTTGGTACCCATTGTCTTGACAATCATATGAAACAATTACTGAATGTTGAACAATTAATTCTAGAGATGAGGGCTGGGCTTACTACAGCCTGCCAGTGTACATATTTTTTTAAATATCTTTATTTTTTAGTAGTAGGTGTACACAATATTTTATTTTATTTTTATGTGGTGCTGAGGATCAAACCCAGTGCCTCACGTGTGCTAGGTGAGTGCTTTACCACTGAGCCACAAATCTAGCCCCAGTGTACATAATTTTTTTAATATTCATTTTTGGGTTTTAGACGGACACATTATGTTCTTTTTATTTATTTATTTTTATGTGATGCTGAGAATCAAACCCAGGGCCTTGCACATGCGAGGTGAGCACTCTACCACTGAGCCATAACTCCAGCCCCTCCAGTGTACATATTTTTGTGTTCACATGTGTATATCCATCCATCCATCCATCCATCCATCCATCCATCCATCCATCCATCCATTCATCTATCCTATATGTATCTACCTAGTTCTATTCAGCTTTCTGTGATGATGGAAACAGTCTATATTTTAACTGTTTCAATATAATAACCATCAAACACATGTGCCTACTGACCATTTGACATGTGGCTAGTGCCACTGAGGAACTGAAGTGTATTGACTTTAGTTAATTAAAATTTAAACATTCACATATGGTTGGTAGCTACAAATGCAAACATCCAACTTCAAACCTTGAATTTTTTTTTTTTTTGCGTTGGGGAGTGGGGTACCAGGGATTGAACTCAGGGGTACTCAACCACTGAGCCACATCTTCAGCCCTACTTTGTATTTTATTTAGAGACAGAGTCTCATTGAGTTATATAGCACCTTGTTGTTGCTGAGGACTCGTGAATATCTTGCCTCAGCCTCCCACTGGGATTACAGGTGTGTGCCACAGCACCTGGCCCAAACATTGACTTTATAGTACTACTTCATGGGGTTCAAACTCACTGGGATAAAAGATTTCATAATTAGATGCTCTCATGACATCATCATAGAAAAACATCATAGAAAAAAAAATCAGTAAATCTGAACTCTGTATACCTTTCAAACACTTGTTTTGTGTATTCTGTTTTTATCTTGAATTGCATGTTTGGCATAGGGACCATGTAATTTCAGGGCCCCAGGTATCTAAATGTCCTGATGCATTCCAAGATACATGAGTTAATTTCATGATTGTGTTTAGCTTCTGTCAAGAGAAAAATCAACATAGAGGTAAGCTTCTATGAGAAGATTTGTTTGGTGTGCATGATGTAGAGCAGAAAGAGAGAATGTACTAAGGAAGGTGAAATTCAGTCGTGCCTGAATAAGTGTTGTGTTTTACTAAAACTGACCCACTTTTTCGCCACATGTGATGCCCACTGCCGCTCTATTGACAGTTTTCAATAGAATAGAATCATCACATTTTATGGAAGTTCATAAAATGTAAGTTCATATTTTGACTTGGTAGTTTTAGGATGGGTTTGAGATTCTGTGTTTCTAATAATTTCCCAAATGCTATTGATGCTGCTTGTCTATGAACCAGGCTTTCAGTAGCAACAGTCCTTTTACTGCCCAATATTTCCGTACATTTCCTCCAACATGCTTAGATTAAAGATTTTTCAATTTCCCACACACTGAAACCTTAGTATTAGAAACAATCAAATTAGTATTTCAGGCTATATGTTACCTAGAATAATTAAAATTGTCCTCCACAAGAATATCATCCACTTTTGTACTTACACAAAGTAGATTCATGATAATCTAAGGGACATATTGATCATACTGTGTATCTTAGATAGAAATGGTATCTCTTGAAATTACCTATCTTTGGTGGTGCTGAGAATGGCACAGTTAGTAGCCAAGTCCAAGTGTGGTGTAGACCTCAGAAAACTGGATTAAAAAAAGTTTTCCATTGTCTCCCTTTCAGATAGACACTAGACTGAAAACCACTCTGAGAATGACCCTGAACTGCTTTTCCATGGTCCTGCCTGGTGATCTGTGGGTTTTAATGGGATTTCTCTTCATCTATACCCTGATGTTTTTTTTTAAAGAGAGAGAGAGAGAGAGAATTTTTTAATATTTATTTTTCAGCTTTTTGGCAGACACAACATCTTTGTTTGTATGTGGTGCTGAGGATCGAACCCGGGCCGCATGCATGCCAGGCAAGCGCGCTACCACTTGAGCCACATCCCCAGCCCTATACCCTGATGTTGTGATTTTCTGGATTTACCTAAATTGTGTTTCTTCTTCCATTAGCCCTGTCTGATCTGGAGCTTGTGGCCCAATCAATTATCTTCATTTTTGCTGGCTATGAGACCACTAGCAGTGCTCATTCCTTCATTTTGTATGAACTGGCCACCCATCCTGATGCCCAGACCAAACTGCAGCAGGAGATTGATGCGGCTTTGCCCAATAAGGTGAGAAGATGGTACCTGGAGAGGGAGGAGAGAGGCAGAGCCTCAACAAGACTGCCTCCTCATCACTTCCTAGGAGGCTTTACCCAAAATATAGTCACTGATTCTTTTTACCAGCTCTATTTGGAAAGGCTCTGAAGAAACAAATGAAGAAGAAAACAGCATTTTGGGGAAAATGTTATTCACAAAACTACAAGGAATTTTGAAAAGAATGAAATTTCAATTGTACCCATTACCAGTTACCATGATGATACCTAGGAAGTGTAAGCATGTGTCACTCAAGTGTCCAGATCATTGTCTCTGCTGAGCTGTGGCATGAGCTCCTGCCCTGCTGTCTGCTGAGTGATCCTGGGCTTGGTGGGCAGGCCAACTCTGCTCTGCTCCACACATATTCACACTCTAGTCATGTATTAGAGAGAAGAAGTCACGGGATGAGTCAGGTTTTCTGTCTCCTGAGACAAACTCTTTACTTCTACCTTGTGTCCTCTCCAGTGACACACAGGCATTAGCTACATGTTGTGCCTGCTGTCCTCACACCTCTTCCTAAACAGAGTCTATTGGATATGAAGAAACCTGGTCTCTGGGGCTGGCATGCCTGGTTTGGCAGAGAAGTGGGCACAAAGCCTCTTCTTCAGAGCTCACAATGAAGCCATGAAGAACAACAAGGAGAATGGTCCAGCAAGAGAGGGTGGGGCTGAGAGTGGCTTCTTGTCCTCCTTAGAATGTTCTCTGGAACTGAAATTGTGTGACATGGTGCCATCCAAACTTAGCCTTCTTTTGATGATATTAGGGTGGAAGTTACCAGTTTCTCCCACATTTTTACATGATGTAGTGTTATCTCTATTATATATATATATATATATATATATATATATATATATATATATATATATATAACCAAAGCAGGATTATTCAACTAAACCTGATGTAGAATGGTTATTTCCTTTTTTCTATGTTCTATTTATTTGAAATACATACATGAGTTTTCTAGTGAAAGGTGACAGTGTCTTTCACATATTTTGCCTGAGTGTAATTGTCATATTCTCTTTTTGGTGCTATTAGTCACTTTTCCTCACATGAGAAAAAGTAGTACATGATGCTGCTGAGAATATTACACACTGAATTTGGGATTGTCCCAAAGGTCTCTTATGTACATAACTGCTCTGCACTTCTCAATGGGCCATGGACATGGTTGTCAAATGGGCATGATTGTTATTACAATGCTTAGTCAATTGTAAGCACTACTCTCCTTCACCATTCTGAGTATATTTTGGGATCTTCTAACACTTTAATAATACAGCATGGACTGAGTTTAAAGTTAGTTTCAAACCTTAATTCCCCAAAATTGCATTTTTTCCCTTCAGGCACCTGTTATCTATGATACCCTGATGCAGATGGAGTACCTGGACATGGTAGTAAATGAAACTCTCAGGTTGTACCCAATTGGTGTCAGAATTGACAGAATCTGTAAGAAAGATATTGAAATCAATGGAGTATTTATTAGTAAGGGGACACTGGTGATGATACCAATCTTTGTTCTTCATCAAGACCCAAAGTATTAGCCAGAGCCTGAGGAGTTCCGCCCTGAAAGGTACAGGGACCCCGGGAAAGGGAACAAACTGGGCTAGGCTGATTCAAGCATATCATTGTATCTATTAGCATAGGTGACATACAGGTAACTGTGCAATCATTTTCATGTATGTCTTTTTATTTTAAGCTGTTTTCATGTTACAAACATGACATTTTCTTGCAAAATGCTATAAATTTGTGACAAGGAATAAAAAGGATGCTATATCCATCCAGTATCTCAAATTCTTTAAATAATCACAAGTTAATAATGTGATTATGTTCTCAGAAACATATTTCTGTATAAATATAGACTTTTTGCAAAACTAGATTGTATGATATTTATTTTATTTTGAACAAATGTTTAACAATAAATGGTAAATTCTCCATTATCACTTGATGACACTCTGTATGTACAGGTTTTGCATCTATGATTTCAACTAAATATAAACATTTTTCTTGTTTCCCTATAAACTGTCTAATACAATAAGTGTTTATAGAGTATGTACATTTTATTAGTTATTATATGCAATCCAGAGATGATTTAAAATATATTTCAGTATGTGCTTAGGGTATACAAATATTTCCTCATTATTTTTATAAGAGACATCATCACCCAAGATTTTGTCGTGGCCTGATGCTGAAACTAATCCTCCTCAGATATGGCACCATGACTGTGTTTGTGTGTATGCATGTGTGTGTGTGTGTGTGTGTGTGTGTGTGTGTATGTGTGTGTGTGTGTGTGTGTGTGTGTGCTTTCAAATTTTATGGAATGTGCCAAAACTGACATAACTGCTATATCATTTCATTTTATGTGTTTATGTTTTATATGTCTTATATTTTTTGTTTGTGTTGTTTCCTTTACTATCTCAATTTTACCATGATTCCTTTTAAACAGCATTAATCTCATCTCAAAATGACTGAAAGATCCTATAGGTTAAGGGAGGAGGGTAGGTGGAAAAATTCCGTAGCTTAATAATTCTCATAGCAAAACCACAGCTGGATTTCAATAAAAATCAGCCCAGAAAGGCATCCTTTACACCATTGCTTGGGAGTGTCTAAGGGACATTGTAAAACAAGTAACTGTTGTGGTTTTAATGTTTTGTTGACTTGTCATCTATTGTGGAAACAGGTTCAGTAAGAAGAACCAGGACAGCATCGATCCTTATGTGTACATGCCCTTTGGAAATGGCCCCCGAAATTGCATTGGCATGAGGTTTGCTCTCATGAACATGAAACTTGCTCTTGTCAGATTAATGCAGAACTTCTCCTTTCAACCTTGTAAGGAAACACAGGTCAGTAGATTTTCATGTAAATGTTTTACTTGAAGATGTTTTTCCAAACAGAGGGACCTAGTCACAGAAAAACATATGCTCATTCATAACTTAATTCTTAGATCTATAGTCCAATGAGTCTCTTTTGCATCATCTTTGAGATTTTAGAGTTCTTCACTGTGGGGGCTCTAAGTCTATGGCTTTATGAAGACCCAAGTATAAAAAACATATGGGCTCAATGCAGATTAGTGTGACATGTGTATGTGTGGACTGTGAACTTGAGCATAGAGTAAATTCAGCTTTAAGTCTCCTGGAGGCACCCTGTGCACAGTCATAAGGTGTGGTTACCTCAGGATTATGATGTTTGAGTGAAGCTCTCCTCACTGGAACTTACACAACCTCCCTATTGATAGTGGTTCACTTCCAGGACTTGTGGGTTTAATATGCAACTTTTCCTTCTCAGTGTGCCATCTACATGAGAGAGGAGGGTAGAGATGGTTTCAGGGCCAATTGGCTGATATAAACGAGTTCTCTGACACACCAGGAATGGGGCAGATACTTTCTGCAAGCTCTGTCTTCTCCAGGCTGGTCTTCTCAATCTAAACAATAATTTGCTTCTTACTGAGAGCAAAAGAGTACTCTGTTGGAGATCCCCCCAGCCCTGTGGAGTGATTCTGGAAATGGCATGAGGATTTAGTCAAAACACTGAAGGGCTCAGAAGTTCCCCCATTTCCACTGGGCTTAGAAGCCAAGAGGAGATTCCCAAAGAGCAAAGCAAAGCATAATGGTCTTAAGGAATTAAGACCACTTCCATCATTCTACAGATTGAGTTCAACTGGAATAAGTGAACAGACCCTTTGGAAGTTGAAGACTGCTTATGACATTGAAGTGAATAAAACCTCCTCAGGGTTCTTTGTTAAGTTTCAGCAGGCACAAAATTAACTTTATGCAGTTCTCTAAAAGTTTGCCTTAATGTGTAGGAATCTATTTTAAATTTTTGAAACTTTTTTTAATTTACAATTTTCTTAAAATCACTTTTTGTTTAGTTTATGGACCTTATGTATTTATATGTGGTGCTGAGAATAGAACCCAGTGCCTCACATGCTAGGGAAATGCTCTACCACTAAGCCACAACTCCAGTCCTTTATTTACAATTTTATCAATAAAGTGAATAAGTCAATCTCATTTTGTCTCAGGCCTCGTATAAGAGATATTCATGAAATAATTTTCCACATAAATTAATAATTTTACTATCCCATCATGACACGTTAGAGAAGGAGTAGGAGGAGTTCAAGATACATGATACTAAAAGTAGTTTTCATGTTTGTAAAGCATGACTGTACTGAAGGCTGTGTGCAGAGATGGGCCAATAAGTGGAGCCTGAATTTCCCTAAGGATTTGTGCATTGTTGTCCTCAGAGCCTGGGAACCAGAACATCAGAGAACAAAAATTTATTTTATGAAAAAAACTCAAAATGAAGATAGACTCTATATTCCTCAATTGATGAATGATAAGAGATGCTGGACCTTTGCTGACCTTTCTCAGGGTCTGTGCAGAGGAATATTATCTAATTTGTGATGGAAAGTATGTGCCAATCTCAGTGCCACTCACCCATTCTGGGTCTAATGGTCTCTCTTCTCTCACTGCCAGTTACTACTGGCAACTCCTCCTGATCTCTGATCAGAGAATCAACAATTATCACCAAATTTGTCAACAACTTTTAATGAAAATGAGGGTGGTTGTGGTGGCTTTTTTAGTGACATTGATATATGATGTGTTCTTTGAAATATGTTACGATAAGTTTTATAATGAGAAAGTCAATAAAAATATCCTTATAAAATTTATCTGAAGCCTCTATGCCCATTTAAGGGGATATATAGTACTGAATCAGTGAAAGTCAAAACTCAATCTTTTGATCCTCATAATCACTGAATACATGGAGCTTTTTCAGAAATTCAAATTAAATAGTAAGATAGAGTTAACCAACTGTGAATTTTTGCATTGCTGGAAAAGTATATTTATAGTGTCCTTCTGCAATTTTTGAAGCACATAATTTGTAACACTCTACTGAGGTAGTTATTACTGTATCTCTAGTTTAGATTTCATATTCCCATCCTATCTCCCTTATTGATTCTGGAAAGCAAAAATCATATTTGTAGTCCATCTTCAATTCCCAACGTGATAACAAGCACAATAAGCATTGAATTAGAAAATGGCTGATAGTCAATCATTTTTATAGCAGGACTCCTCAGATTCAACTGGTATCAAAAGCTACACAGGATTTTTTTCATCTTATTCCTGCCCCATATCTTCCTTCCCTTTACTTCTCTTTCCCTTCCTGAATAATTCACTCCTAATGCCATTAGATGCAGTCCAGCAATGTGAGGGCACACTTTGTGGTAAAGGGGGAATAAATGGTGGCTTCAAGTCAGATATGAGATACAATTGGGAAGGAGTCCTCAGAATGGACAGCCTGCCTGAGTATGGGAGCCCAAGCAACCTAAGATGGGCTCCACAGACAGAGGTAGCCTGTCATAAACACTCGTTGACAGAATAGGGTAAAAAACACCTCGGTGAGCTAAGGAGGGCATGTGGTTTTAGAATAGGATGAATGGAATTTAGCTGTATAAAGAGAGATTGTTTAAAGAAGTAAATACATCAAGGACAATGAAATCCAGTTTTCATAGGAAATGTTGGTAAAGTGACTCTCTGGTTCAGGAAAGAAAACTGGAATTAGACCTGTGAAGGAGGACTGAAATGGAATGTATCACTGTGAATTCATGCTTTTCTAGATAGAAAAATAAACTAGTGTGTGTGTGTGTGTGTGTGTGTGTGTGTGTGTGTGTTTGGGTGTTTGCAGAAATTTAAATTCATACTTGTCTGCACTAATGGGACTGGGTAAAAGTGACATTTTAATAGCAAGGACCAATGGATCAGTCTTGGTGATCAGATCCTTGAATTAAAATACCATATTTCACTATAGGAAACAGGGTTAGTTAGATAAAAGACTGATTCCAGGTTAAAAATTGGGAAAGTCCAAACTGAACCTTTAACACCTTTTTGTGCAAAATGCAAGAACACATTCAAAAAAGGGAGGAAGGTGTCCCAGGTGTACCCAGGCCTATCCCACCTCCATCTTGGGCCCCTGTAAGCATCTCCATGGCCCTCCCCATGCAATAGCCTCCACCTTGGGACAATAGGTAGGGATTGGAGGCAGCTGCATCTCAGAACCGGCAGCCCAAAGTCACTGTAAGGCCCACTTTTTTAGCCCCATCTCTGAAAGTAGTTGCATCCATTTTGACACAACTTCACAGCTATCTTGAGTTATCTCCACTATTGCCACCACCTCATTTATTTGCAGTAGCATTTATCATGGGGCATTGACTGGGGGCTAGAAGTCCAAAACCAAGGTGAGGTACAAGTAATCTTCAGGGTCACTATAAGATTATAGGGTAGAAACTGTAATAACTCAGATTTGCACTGCAATAAAGTAAGACACATAGACGACATGAAAAAACACACCAAGATACTACAATAATAGAATTCATGGAAAGTGCAGTTGATGAAATGTCAGAGAAGGAATTAAGAATATACATAATTAAAATGACCTACAAAGTAAAGAATGACCTAAATGAGAAAACACAGGCAACCATTGATTACACCAACAAAGAGATAAGGGGGCAAATACAGATAGCTAAAGAGTACTTCAAGAAAGAGAGATTTTGAAAATAAAATCAGAAATCAAGGAAACAATCAACAAGAAAACAAACAAACAAAAACCCAACAGAAAGCATAAAGCGCAGATTAGATCACTTGGAAGAAAAATGTCAGAAAATAAAGACAAAATATACAATCTTGAAATTAACTTCAGCACACAGTGAAGATGTTAAGAAAGCATAAACAGAACACCAAATAATTATGGGATAACATCAAAAGACCAAATATAAGATTTATTGGGTTAGAGGAAGGCACAAAGATTCAAACCAAAGGAATGCACAATCTCTTCAATGAAATAATATAACAAAATTTCCCACGCATGAAGAATAAATTGCAAAATCAAATACAAGAGGCCTATAGGAAACCAAATGTATAAAATTAAAACAAATCTACACCAAGTTACATTATAATGAAAAGGTCTAGCATACAGAGTAAGGATAAAAATTTAAAAGCCACAGAGAAAGGAATGAGATCACATATATGAAAAAAATTAGGATCTCTGCAGATTTTTCAATCCAGAACCTCAAAGCTAGAATATCCTGAAAAAATATGTACCAAGCTATGAAAGAAAATGTATGCCAACCAAAAATCATATTCAGAAAAAAAAGCTTTAGATTTGATGATGAAATAAAAAACCTTCCATGACAAACTTAAGATAAAAGAATTTACAACTAGAAGGACTGCAGTACGGAACATCTTGGGAAAATAGACAATGAGAAGAAAATGAAAAACAACAATGAAAATCAGCTAAGGGAGTGATTACACTAAAGGAAAAATCAGCCAAAAGAGAAACCAAGTCAATATAAATATCAAAAATAAACAAAAATGACTGGGAATACAAATCATGTCTGAATAGTAACCCTCAATATTAATGTCCTGAACTCACCAAATAAAAGACATAGACTGGCAGGTTTAATTTTTTAAAAAACCAACAATATGCTGCATTCAAGAGGCTCATCTCATAGGAAAAAAGCATCCACAGACCAAAGGTGAAAGGTTGGGAAAAAACACACGCACATGGACTATGGAAACAAGTAAGGGTTTCCACCCTCATATCAAATAGACTTCAAGCCAAAGTTAATCAAAAGGGAAAAAGAAGAGCTTTTCATACTACTTAAGGAAACCATACATCAATAAGACATAAAATTATAAATATGTATGCCCCAAGCAATAGAGCATCTATGCTCATCAATCACACTCTTCTCAACTTCAAGAGTCAAATAGACCACAGTAAAGTATATATTTCTGGATGACTTTAACATGCCTATTTCACCACTGGATAGATCTTCCAAACAAAAGCTAAACAAAGAAATTATAGAACTCAATAATACTATCAATAACTTAGACTTAACAGACATATAGAGAATATTTCATCCACCAATGAGTGAATACACTTTCTTCTCACCAGCACATAGATTCCTCTCTGAAATAGACCATGTATTATGCCACAAAGCAACTCTTAGCAAATACAAAGAAGTAGAGATACTACCCTGCATTCTATCAGATTATAATGGAATAAAATTAGAAATCAATGATAAAATAAAAAATAAAAGATACTCCAAAACCTGGAGAGTAAATATTATGCTATTGAATGAACAATGGGTTGTGAAAGACATCAAAGAGGAGATTAAAAATTATTAGAGGTTGTGGCTCAGTGGCAGAGTGCTTACCTAGCATATGTAAGGCTCTGGGTTTGATTCTTAGAACTGCTTATGAAAATAAGTAAAATAGACATGATGTCCATGTACAACTACTCAAAAAATCTAAAATAATTTTTTAAATTCTTAGAGGTAAATGAGTAGAGTGACGCAACATATCGAAATCTCTGGGACACTATGAAGGTCATACTAATCACATCAATAGACTTTATTCATTATAAAATGTAATTTATTACATCAATATCATATGATCATCTCAATAGATGCAGAAAATACAAAATACATCACGCCTTTATGTTAGAAACACTAGAAAAACTAGGGATAACAGGAATATTTTCAATACTGTAAAAGTTATCTATGCTAAGCCACAGGCTAACATCATTCTAAATGGAGAAAAATTGAATGCATTCCCTCTAAAAGCTGTAAGAAGACAGGGATGCCTTCTTTTGCCACTTCTATTTAACATAGTTTTTGAAAATCTAGCCAAAGAAATTAGATAGATGAAAGAAATTAAATGGATATGGATAAGAACAGAAAAACTCAAACTATCACTGTTTTCCAACAACATGATTGTATGCCTAGAAGATCCAAAAAATTCCACCAGAAAAATTCTAGAACTAATGAATGAATTCAGCAAAGTATCAGGATGTAAAATCAATACCCATAAATCAAAGACATTTCTTTATATCAGTGACAAATCATCTAAAAAAGAAACAAGGAAAATCACCCCTTTTACAATATCCTCAAAATAAATAAATAAATAAAATACTTGGGAATCGACTTAATGAAAGAGGTGAAAGACCTCTAAAATAAAACTACAGAACACTAAAGAAATTAAAGAAAACCTCAGAAGATGGAAGATGCACCCATGCTCCTGGACAGGCAGAATTAATATTTTAAAAATGATTATACTGCCAAAAGCACTATACATACTTCATGCAATCCCAATCAAAATTCCAATGACATTCCTCATAAAAATAAAAAAGCAATCATGAAACTCATCTGGAAAAATAAGAGACCAAGAATACATAAAGCAAACTATACCAAGAAGAGTGAGGCAGGTGGCATCATTATACCAGAACGTAAACTAAACTATAGAGCAATAGTAACCAAAACAGCATGCTATTGGCACCAATGGTACAGAAAAGAGGACACAGAGACAAACCCATATAGATGTAGTTATCTCATACTAGACGAAGGAGCCAAAAATTATATTGGAAAAAAGATAGCCTTTTTAAAAAATGGGGCAAGGGTAACTGGAAATCAACATGGAACAAAATGAAATTAAACCCCTGTCTCTCACAATGCACAAAACTCAAATCAAAGTGGATCAAGGACCTAAGAATTAAACTAGAGACACTGCACCTAATAGACAAAAGTAGGTTCAAATCTTCATCGTGTTGGATTAGGCCCTGGATTCCTTAATAAGACTCCTATAGTCCAAGAAATAAAATCAAGAATGAATAAATGGGATGGATTCAAACTGAAAAGCTTCTTATCAATGAGGTGAATGGAGAGCCTATAGAATGGGAGCAAATTTATAACCACATACACATTGATAGAGCATTAATATCTAGGATATATAAAGAACACAAAAAACCTTAAAAACAAAAAACAAATAATCCAATCAATGAATGAGCCAATGCATTGGTTAAGACCTGGAACATAATATATTTTAGTCCTAAGCACAGATTAGCCTATTGATATTGAAGTCAGTTTTTAATTATTCTATTTGTGTGTTTTATATATAATAGTGGAGTTTGTTTTGATGTAAACATACAAAAATAAAATATAAATTGCTTCACTTTTGTCCCCAGTGCATCAACTATCCCTACTCTCCCCTTTCTCTTGTTCCACTTCATTTAATCTATTGGTGTTCTATTTATTTATAGCTTTTTAAATTAGTGTTTGTAGATGTACATAAAGGTGAAATTCAATGTATGTAATACATGCATTTATGGACATAGCATAATTTGGCCAATTTTATTTTATTTTTTCTCCCTTTTTCCCATTGCTCCTCCCTTCCCCTCAATCCCCTTTCTCTGCCCCACTGTTCTCCCTTTCACTTTCATGGGATTCCACTCCCCTTTTTATTTCTTAGTTTGGTATAGCTTCTGCATATGACAGAAAACATTCAACACTTGTCTGTCTGAATCTGGTTTATTTCCCTTATCCTGATGTTCTGTGGTTCCATGCATTTCCTATCAGATGACATAATTTCATTATTCTTTATGGCTGAGTAAAACTCCATTATGTCCATTTTAACATGTGTGAGCTGTTCCTCATGTAAGCAGAGCAGGTGGAAAGTCATCTTGGATTTAGTCATAACATCATCTCAGAAAAGCACATGCTTTTATAACATTGAAACATATAGTTTCCATAGAAATGTGTTTCCAAAAGAAAATAAAAAGTTTTGGGGTTTGAGTGGACTAATTAAATTGTTTATAGTCATGAAATAATACGCCAAACTTTCCTTGTTGAATGAATGTTGTTTTACATGCATTCAAATCTTATCATATTTTGCCAGTGAGAAGCCCACATTTTCAGGCCAGTGTCAGGAATCCCTGGGGATTTACAGACCAGAGGGATGGGAAGAGTTGTCTGGGGTGGTTATAAGTTTATACAGAAGGTTAACACTAAGAACAGATAAAAGAAGAATGACCTGCTTGTGCTGCTTAAATTTCTAATCTTTCTGTTGATTTTTAAGAAATCATTTTGAAGATTTATCACCTAATTCTTTATTCCTTAGACCAAGTAGACACAGAATATTAAATAATGTTCCAATTAGATAGATAGTCCATCATATGGTGACATTAGATAATGAACTCGTGTTATTTCCAAGCAAACAGGGGATGTCTTTCATCACTAAAGTGATGGGGGCTCACAGGCAGTAATGACACCTGTTACAGAGCTGTTCCTCTCTTAGCTGTCCAGACTCAACGTCTACCCATTTAATTAATCATCTATTCACAAAAATCATGAGGCCATATATTCTGACTTATCACAAAGGAAAAGCTCAAATCATATTTTGGTGTTCCTAGACCTTGTATCTGCTCTGGCATTGCACCAAGGGGTTTGGAGGTCTATGTGTCCATGCAGGCCGCTGTTTTTATTTTCCCCTCTTTAACATCCATTGGTTTGGGACATGCAGACTTTCCAGAAAGCATGAATCTCTTTTTTTGTCAAAAATTTGGGTAACTTGCTGTATACTGCAATATTCCCTCAGGAACTGCACAGCAACATGAATACACACTGGTGGGACCATCAGCTCCATCTTGTCTGTGTCCCATCTCTCCTTGAGAGGCTATGTTCCCAACAGAATTAATACAGAATGGCCTGAAAGTATAGTGAAGGTGACTGACACAGAGCCAACTCTTCTTGGTATATTAACAAAGCAGGAAGATGGAGTGGTCACCAAAGATTCCCGAGAAAGGATCATGCACAACCACAACAATCTCACCCAATTCAACTCAGCCAACTTTTCTTGATGCCAGTGGTAAAACCTTCTGCTAGAGATCTGGCTACAATGGTGGATAATACCCAGTCTTGGTCCTTGAGAAACTTAACATCTGGTTCAGAAAAACACTGGTGGAAACAAGCAATGTGCTAGAAGAGTAGAGAGGACAACAATGGAAGTGAGTGCAGATCACAGAAGTTGCTTCTGAGGAATAAATGCTGTTGATGGTGGTGATGGTGGTGGTTTGTTCATTTCTTGGTTTGTGAGGATTGTTTTTGTTTTGTTTTGAATTGGGAATTGAACCCAGAGGAGTCTCTCCACTGAGGTGCAGCCTTTATTCATTTATTTTTTATTTATTTGTTTATTTATTTTGGTACTGGGGATTGAATCCAGGGGTGCTTAATCACTGAGCCATATAACCAACACTTCACTATTTGTTCTAATTATTTGTACATGACAGTAGAATGCATTTTGAGACATTATACAAAAATGGAGTATAACTTCTTATTATTCTGGTTGTATATGATGGAGACATACACCAGTCATGTAACCATATATGCACATAGGGTAATGACCAGTTCTTTCTACAACCATTCATATATTTATATATATATGATGCTTAGAGGATCACTGCATTTCTGAAGCTGATTTTGAACTCTTGATTTTCCTGCATAAATCTAGAGTCCTGAGGAAAAGAGACAAGGAATAAGTTGTCCTACTCTTTGAGATTAGTAAGGAAAGACTCTACCAAAATAGGTGCTATAAGAGCTGGCTTTTGGAGGCTCAGCAGGGGTCTTTTATGAGGCACAAAAATATTCTAGGCAGAGGAACCTGTGTGGGCAAAGATATATAGATGGAGCTTGTGTTGACAAAGGTCTCATGACTGGGGTTGTGCTCAGAGGTAGAACGCTTAACTACCATGCATGAGACACTGGGATTGATCCTCAGCATCACAGAAAAGTTAAATAATGATGTTGTGTCCACTTATAACAACAACAACAACAACAACAAAAAGACAAGCAGCTAGGATCCAGGAACATATAAGGATATTTAATGCCAGTGGCTTCATGTGAGTTTCTCATAATATAACATAACCTTTGGCATTATTGATTATGCAGTGATTTCTTGATTTTCCACAAAATAAGAATTGAAAGAATTACAGGAGTTCCATGCCAGGTACAAAATACAGGTCTGTCCACACATCACACACTCCTCAGAAAATCCAAAGAGTAATTGCAAAAATCAAGAAAAGAACTTTAGTCAGTGTGGCCACACCAGAAAGACAAGGGAATCCATGTTTTAAGTCATATCTTCTGGGTGCTGGAATGACCTGAAGGTTTAAATAGAAGCAGAATTGGAACAGTGGGGAAGAGGTATGCATTGTGAAGCAGTCTTGTCCAAACTGAGGTCTGAAGGATCACTATCTCACTTCTAGCACTGTTAGGTGGCTCCTGAGAACTCCTTATCACTTGAAAGGAATAAATTTTATTTATTGTTCTAGATGTTTATCTACCAGACCTGGAATCCTAAAAGGAGCAGTGTAGGTCCCAATGGATGATTGCTCATGTTGAAGGAATAAACTCCTGTGTTTATCTGTCTACAAGGGTCTAACTTAACTGGAAGTAAATGAACAATGACTGAAGACTACTTAGAACCACCCTGGAGTTCTGAAACAAGATACTGTAAAAGCTGACACTAGAGGAGCTGGGGTTCTGGCTCAATGGTTGATCACTTGACTGGCATGTGTGAGGCACTGGGTCTGACTCTCAGCACTGCATAAAAAAAATGAATTAAACAAAGGTGTTTTGTTCATGTACAACTAAAAAGAAAATTTTTATAAAAGCTGATAGTTGAATGTCCCTTCAATCTTGCCTCAATCTTCAAGGGGGATAAGATAGGTTAGATAAATTTGTAATCTATTGCTAGTTTTTATATGAGCACTCCTTAAATTATTAACATGTCTATGTGCAGAGCTGAGAAGTCACAAATATTAAGTTAGTAAAGGATATTAAATGAAGGCAGAATGCCAACCTTTATCCTGCTTTTAGTTACTCATTGTACAGCTGCAGGCCCCAGAGTCATTGTCTTTACCCAAGGAAGTATCTGTAAGTCCCTGTTTTCAAACAAAGGTCAAAGTAGGAGAGTGCATGATTCTTTGCCAACTGCAAAGAGGACACTTGACCCCTCCAATTCCAGGAGATGCAAAGGTGGCCTTTCCACTGAATTCATTTCTGGCCTCACCTCCTTCCCCAGCACAAACTGGCCTCACTGAATCGTAGCTTTTGAAGGGGCACTCTGCAGGCACAGTTCTGCAAAGGGCAGCCCATATTGCTGAAAGATACAGAATTCAAAACTGATGAAGTAAAGTGGTGAAGAATCTGACCCCAAATTCTTCCATAGAGACCCGGGTCCTCCTGGATATCAGCCTTATGCTTTTCTATCTGTGAGTCACTGTCCAGCCTTTTCTCCTCCAGGAGCCTGGAGTTGGTGGCCTAATCAGGTTCCTGTTTTCCTTAACTATTTGGAAGATCAAAATAGATGATGGAATTGAAATTGCTATAAACACTTAAGAATTTTCTATTGATTTTAGGCAGACTGCTTGAGCTTCTCCCTGTCCTGAAATCTATTTTACTATGGGTTTGGGGATTCATGAGGAGGTGTGTCCCCAGGGGTAATCTGATTGGATCAGAGTTTGCACGTAGAGCGATGAACCAGAATTCACCATATATAGCTCATGCATAAGTTCTTATCACATGTAGTGGGAATCTCACCCTTTCAAGCTTTGGGAATTCTGGGGCAAACCAGGTTCCTTGGGTTTTATCTCTCCATCTTCTGGGTTTTCTGCAAAAAGACATTCTGGAGAACTGTACCCGTTCATATAGTGATTCCTATGACCTCCTGGCTGTAGAACCATTTGTACAATGCACCATAGCCCCTCAGACTCCCTGAGAGGCTGACTGAACAATTCCCTCTTTTCTGTGAACCTCTCCTAGCACATCCTTCCCTCCTAAAATTCCATTCTCCCACCCTGAAATTCACAGAAATGTCTAAATGGTGAGTGTCTAGAACAGAAAATACCTGACAGAAATTTTAAGAAGGTTTGATTCTTTTCATTTGTATGATCTTTCCTCCCTCTGGGAGATTAGCATCAGTAAAGAGACTTATTTACCCCCAATATGAAATCTATATTTGGGGTGACAAATACCCCTAACCCAATTGGGCTTTTCTTTTTTATTTCACTCTACACTCCAGCATGAAAGAACGAATCTATACCATCTAGAAGTGATGTAATTTAATTTGATTATATTGTTATAGTTAAAGCTTCGTCCCAGGGCTTCATAAATTGACTTCCATACCACTCGCATATAATTGCATCAACCCTTTATTGAAGCACACTAGTGGCCACAGATGAGAACATAAAGCTGTTCCCCCGATCAGCCCTGAACAATTGCAAGGGTACTCCTTATAAGCCTGAAAATCTCAAAAGGTATATTCAGGAGTCTAGCAAATGCAAGCAAGCCAGGTTACAGAAGCAGGAGAGTGCAGTCAAGTGTAGGGAAGCCTAACCGATCACAGTGATCCCAGTCACCCCAGTTACAGAATCAGAGCCCCGTTACCCTAGATACAGAAACAATGTCCCATTAGGTACTTCCATATTCTTAAAGGTTTCAATAGCAAAAGGAAAAGAACATCTTGACCCAGTCATGACCCTTCTACTTGGCATGGTTGTTTTACAGAATGGAGTCACAAAACAAAATGGAGTCACATTAGTTTTTGCTATCACATTCCCCACTGGTTTTAGTAGATTTGATATCAATCTTGCACATCATTAGAACTCAGTTTCTTTTTCATCCTTCTGTGTCTAAGGGACCATACTAGGCTCACAAGACCAAAATTCGGACCTCAGCTACACACTAGTTTAAGAGGCAGGGCCCAATAGTAGTCCCAATCAGGAGAAGGACTAGGGGCCCAACTATGTCTGAGATGATGGTAGTCAGCCAAGGAGACCATGATAATAGGTTTTGGAACTAATTGCCTGAAGCTTCTTATGTATTTTTTTTTTCTTTCTCACTAGCACCAAACTGTTTTTTATTTCCCCAGAATGGTTGCATAAAAACAACACTTTTTTCCTAGGGCCATACAAAGTCCTACGTGTTTTAGAAAGAGAGGATCTAGACCCCATCTGTTTGTAATACTATTTCTGTCAGAGAGTCTAGTGAAAACTCTCGTTTGGAGATTGACATTTTTAGTTCTCCTAAATCTCTATCTATTTGATGGCTGAGGGACTTAAAATTTTTAGAGCCTGTGATAAGAGCTGCAGTTCCCAAAGCAGTATACTGATCCAGCTATTTCCATACCAGCCAGGAGGGGAACTAAAATGGGGGCAGCCTGTCTATGTTGATAAATCAGTGGGCCCTGGCCTTTTAATAAGCCCAGTTTCTTTTCCTTTTTCTCCCTGAAAATAGTAGGTTACATACTTCAGAGTATTGACAGTTTTGAGATTTAGACAAGGAGTTTGAAGTGGAAGCCGGGAAGCACAATTTTTGGTGAACAGGGAGTTGTCCCACATATAATTTGGGTTGTGGAAGCAAGTGTCTCTTTCTGGGAGATCACCCAGGGTGATCTTGGGGGTAGTTCCCCAGGTACATCTTCCTGAACTAGACATATTGGCGAACATCTATACTGATCATAATTTTTTCTCTAATATTGGGGACTTACTACTGCTGTAAGGGAAAAGGGCGATGACCATTCTTGCTGCTTCGAGCTGAGAGGGGGCAATGCAGAGTGACCAAGCAGTTTGGAGTCCCTTTGTGGAAACTGAGAGGGTCAAGGAGTCCATGGTAAAAATCTGGTTCAGGAAGAACAGATTGTAAATTCACCTGGGGGTGGGTACTTCTCGGAGAGAAACAAAAAGACATGAGTACTGAAATAAGATTAATGCAAAATAGCAGGTGTAGCATCTGAAATCTTTTCATGAATATTATGAAAATGACAGAAATTAATTATTGCTTACTAGGAGGTAGAAGACCTGAGAAATTGTCCCCATAACAAGGCCTAACAAAGCCTAATAAGGCCCTTTTTCTGGACATAAATCTTTAACATTGTCAGAATTATCAGGAATGTAGACACAACATTTAGTTAAGTTAGTTAATGTCATCTGATTTTTGTAAAATATCTTTATTGGCATGACCTCTACATTCAGTAGAGATTTCTTTGTTACTTAGGGGTAGATAATTATACTATCGAACACTGATTATGTCTACTTGTGTATGAGGTTAGGGAAATATGTAGGCCTTAATCTGACTAAAAACTTCTGGCTCTGGCAATTTTTATTATCAGGCATTCTTACCTAAATTTTTTTCTTTTGTTGCCTCCAGTCTTACTTATTTTTTTTGGGGGGTGAATACACAAGTGTACATTTTAAGTTACATTAAAATAACTGTTGTTTATTTTAAATGCCCAGGAATGGCTGTGCTTTGGTTTTTAACTGTTTTTGCTAGGTGTTTAAGACCAAGCTGGTCAAACAGAACTTTTTCCTACCTCTTGGTAAGAGTCAGCTGAGTTTTCTTGGAGGACACTCTTGGGGAAATTGTGAGCCACATTTCAGCTCTGTTAGTGCCATCTGCATTAGGATGGGTCAAGGTCTTGCTGACCATGTGGCTTCCCTTGGAAGCATCAGGCATGTCTCCCCTTTTTAATGACCCTCCTCATTTGCAGCATGTATACTCATTGGCTTTCTGTTCTCCAGTACTCATTAATCTCCCTTATCAGGATGTTATGTGGCCCAGAGTTGCAAAGCTCTTCCTCCTATCCTGGGTTCAGGCTGACTCAGAGGGCAAGAGCCAAATATTGGTTTTCTTGTCCCCTTTATTTTAACCTTAATTTTTAAGTTTGACCCTAAGCATCTAGCACGTCAGTTATATCAGTCTTAAACTGAGAATACTCTGTTTTAACTTTAATGTTTATAACTTAAAGTTATTTTTACATAATACAATATTTTTATTTCACTTATTAACTTATTTAATGTTGAGGATTGAACCCAGTGACTCACACATGCAAGGCTAGCACTCTACTGCTGAGCCATAACTTTAGCCCCTTTACCGTTAGTTTAATCCCTTTTAATTATTATCTGTCTACAGATGATGGCTTAATATCTCAAATTAACTTAGGTTGTGTGTTCATGAAGTATTACCTCTGTAAAACAGTAACAGGCATCAGTTATTGTTAGTTGCGGAGAAGGCTGAACAAATGTTAGCTTCACTTGTTTGCCTCAAGTCTGAACACTCAACCCCACTCAAGGTTGAACACTCGACTTTCACCCATCTGTTATAATGGAAACCCACATCTGGCCCCTGCCTGATCTGCCTGAAGGCAGAAGATGACACCCTTAGCAACTACAGTGATACAATCACTGTATGCCAACAAGGCAGCTTGTAGACCCAGAGAGCCCATTAGGTTTGGCTACAAAATGTCTCTCTTGCCAGGTCCCCCTCTCTTGTTCTCTCTTTCTTATCTCACTTTTGCTCTCTTTCATTCTCCCTCTCATTCTCTTTCTCTTTCTTTCTTTCTTTGTCTTTAGTCCAACATAAAAAAAAGAAGAGAGAGAAAAAGATTAAAGGAAACTGGGGGATTCTATCAAAATAGAAGTAAGATAAGTGGACTAGATAAGGTGGAATGAGAAGGGGGAGATTGTACATGATAAGGGAAGAACAGCAGAGTGAATCTGAACTAAGTTTCACATATAGGAATATATGTAAAATACCACATACATGGATATTCCACAAGGAATCTCACCATAATGTATATCCACATGTTTCTATTTAAAAACCCTGAAAGTAAATAGCAGAAAGATCAGTAGAGTAGAAGAAATAAAAGGGAGAGGGAGGAAGGAAGGGAAAGGGAAATACTACGGACTGAATTGGGACAAATTATATCCATGCTTTGTAATTATGTCAAAATGAATCCTAATGTTAGACATAACTAAAAAGAAAAAAAAAAGATTCAACACCTTCTGTCATATGTCACTTGTATTACAAATCCTTAACCCAAGTTGACATAGTTGTGTCTGTAATTCTAAGGAGGAAAAAGACCCCTCATGCTTGTTAATCACTATATAATCAGTACAGTTCTTGGAACCCACCAGGCACTCATAAAATATTTCTCAAACAATGAATAAATCATATAAATGCCAAGACTGCCTAAATTAAAACTATATTCTGTCATAAGGAAAGTACAAGATACAAGTAATAGCCTGTAGGTTTTGAAGCAAGTGATAATACATTTCCTCTACTTAAACAACAAGCCATGATATAGAGTTAAGATAAACTCAGTGAAGCAAGGCATTTTAATATCTGAGTTGAGAAAAGAGAAACAAGAATAGCTCAAATATGCTCATGATGAGAGGAGGGCAGTGAGTTAATAAAACATGGGAGTAAATGAAATGTAGGGAAATGCACTGTTCTTTCTATCTCTCCTGACAAGCTATTTTGTGTGGTCCTTAGAATTGAAGCACCAACAAGACTGAATGTGGAAATTACCTGCTGCCATTTCTATAATATGACACATGTGAGAAAAACAGAAAGGTGGCCACTGGGCAAGAAGACACTCAGACTGTCTTCTCAAAAGAGTAGCATGGAAAGGGGCTACAGAGACCTGGGTTCTGTAATAAACAGAACAAATCAGGGACTGTAGGAACAGTTACTCTATCTTATTAACTAGACCCTAGAGAGAGTATTCCCATGTTATCTTCAGAACCAGATTCCCCAATTACCCAGTTCCCCCACCCCTGCAAACAAACTTCAAGTACAGCACCATGGGATACTCACTTCAGTGCACACTGCACAGACTAATTGGTATCTTGGGTAATGGTGCCCAGAAGACATCTGGTGTGTCTTCTGAGTGGGAATCCCTGATGCCATCAGGTCTTCAGATTTCTATTCACCTCTGCTGACATCAGAGGTCCTGAGGACCAGGGGGATGTTTCATCCCTCATGGAGTATGCTCCTCTTTCCTCATGACTGGCTCAGGTCAGGCCAATCTGGCCTCTTCTGACCCCTTTTGATTACTGTTGAGGAAACATCTCTGTGGTATGGAAGGAGCTTAGTAACTGCATAACATACACATACTTGTATGTTACTACTAGGGAATGAGGGTAAATCTATGACGAGGGTGCTATAGTGATCAAAACCACAGAGACTGTAAAGAGGTTTTTTGTTGGACTCTGGGAGCATTGAGGATTAACCTGATATTATGTTTAGTACCTTACTCAGGTAACATGAATGGCCATTTCTATTTCCCAGGCTCCCGATCTGGTAATGGAAGGAAGTTCAAATATAAGTTCAGAGTCAAGAGGAAACATATGCACCACACCAAGTCCCAACTAGTAGGGGCTAAATGTGTTCAGTTTTACTTAATCTGTCTGACAGGGCTCAAAATAATGAACACAGATTTTGAGAGGCTCCCAGAACACCATGTTCTATTGTTTGTGTGATGCTCCATCCTAGGGTAATTAGTGCAAACCATGATGAGTGAGCTGGACAAATATTCTCTTGATATTCTGCTAGAAGATGCAGCTTCCAGGGTTAGAGGAGGAGTCTGAGGAGTACTTCAGCAAGTACTTTTGTGGAAGACCAATAGCCAATGTGTGGCTGGGAGGACTGTTCTTCTCAATCCATTTCACTTCTGTGCACAAATCTCTGCAGAGAAAATTGCAGGTAAGATAGTGTTGGGGCTTGAGGTGTTCAGAAGCCTTTATCAGAAACTAGGGCATTGTGAGATTATCCTTTAATCAATGGTGACATTTCATCAGCACAGGAGGATGCTTCCTGAGAAGATAGAGAAAAACATAATTTAAGGGGTATAAGTAAGAATGGGTTGCCTAAGGAAGGAAGAGAGAATAGAGCCAGATCATGGAAAACTTATACCAAGGAGGTTCATAGAGATATTCAGAAACTAATGAAGAAAGAGAAAGAGATGTGTATCTATAATTAGGTAGAAAAGAAGTATGCAGATCATGTTGACTGGGTTGGAGTAATCAGGGGCATCAGGGTTGAAATTGTTCTCTTAGTCCACAGAAGCTGATCAGGAAGTAACAGTGTGACATGACTGTCATTATAATCCTAGAGCGACCCTAGGACAGAAGAAACATAAATGTGAGCTCGTTTTTACTGGCGGAGTTGAAATTTGATCAGAATGCATTAAGTTCTGTGTTTTTTGCTTTTATTTTTGAAGTTTATTTTTTATACTCACATAATTATTTGTAATTACTGGTATTCACTCCTATAATTGTCATGATCACCTTCCTTCAATGGTGGTGGTTCTTTCCTGTTAATGTACATCAGTGATTAAGAATATGTGAAGCATAGGAAGATATTTAGGAGGTAAGACACAAGAAGTCATAGAAGGCTCTACTTAGTTTATGACTTTTTTGAGTCTAATTTCCCCATGGAGATCAACTTCTCATTCTGATTAGTGTTTGTGGGAGAACTGGAGAGAGGGCAGATTGGCAAGTGTGGCTGAATCAATGTGAAAAACCTAGTTTTGTCAGCATTTTTTGGCCTTTTGACTCACAAATCTACGCAGGATATAGGTATGGTTGCTTTTTTGTGTGTCAACACAGCACTCAGGCATTTTTTAAAAATTTTGCTCATTATTCAAATAAAGAAAACATAAAATATCCTTCTACCTAATCTGATATGACTATTCTATGTATAACCTAAGAGATCATCATCTTTTCCAAAGTAGATTATATAAAATAAGCAACCCTTTCCTCATTAAGGGAGAAAAATCCTTTATTTTGCATTTTGTGTGAAATATATTCTGTTTCTACTGAGTCATACTCCTTCATTTATATCCAGTTATTTAAACACTGAGATATGATTTTAGGTATTATCCACACCTCATGTTTGATAGGAGGACGACAATGAAATAAACAGTTAATTTGTGTAATATAAATATACAAATTCTTATCAGCATTAAGAAGAAATGCAAAAAAATGGCAGTGTGTGTTCCTGAGAGTTGTCCACATGGTCATTATTGGTGTTTATAACTATCCTATTTCACTCCACAGTCCATACTGCCTTGGTTCACAGCTGGTCATTGTTCCTGGTCAGTTGGGTGACCCAAACCTTCATCTCTGAAGTATCTGAGCCCTTATCAGTGTGACCTGACTTGGGCTTTAGTTTCCTATTGCCCTCCATCACAGGACCTGGGAGTTTGAAGAGGCACCGAGAAAATGTCCTATGTCACACTTGCTCTTCCTCTCTGTATTATGTAGTAGCAACTCAGTTTCCCTTCCTAGTCAGAATCAATCACTCCATGCCACAGAGTGACCTTCTTCTTCACCTGTTGATTCAGCTATAATGAGCATCCTTAAGTAGCTCCCTCAACTCTCAGGGATAAATTTTACCCTTGATGCCATGTCCCGTTTGTTCACGGATCTATTGGGCAGATGCCAGGACTGAGTGAGGAAACAGGGGCTGATATCCAAAGTTCAGGTTAACCCTTTTTTGCATAAGAATCTCTATTCAGTGGGTGGTAGTAATGAGTTTTTCTTTCTTGTTTCCATAAGAAAATGGAATCACTTTGTGTCTGGGTGGAAGAATCTCTCCCTTTGTGGCTAAGAGTTTTCTAAAGCAGCACAACAGAAATGATAGTGGTTCATAGGCATCAATCTTATAGGGAGAGAACACACTCTCATTTCTATCCATTGAATTCTTGGTGGTCTGATCCTATGAATTCTTGCTGTGGGAGAAGCAGTACCATAAATTAGATGCAGACCTTGAGCATGTATCACATCCTGGAGGACATTGCTCCAGCAATGAGAGGTGTTGCCACCTAGGTGTTGCTTGAGGCAGAGTCTTCCAAGGGTATTTTACCATTCTATCAGGTTCTGTGTTTCAGGAAGATGGAGGACCTATGTTAAGTATAACAAATCCCATGAACACAGGCCACATTACACACTTGTTTGCTGTGAATCGAGCTCCTTGTCTGGAAGCAATGCTGCATGGAATACCCTTATGGTGAATAAAGCATTCTGTGAGTCCAGAGATGGTAGTTCTGGCAGAAGCATTTCAGGAGAGAAGGAAAATCCATACCAAGGGTGAGTGTCCAGTCCAGAAAAAAAAAGGAATGTCCCATTCATGTTGAATGTGGTCCAATGTCATCAATGTGCTATGCAGTGGCTGGCTGATCACCTCAGGGAATGGTGCGATGTTGGGAACTCACGATGGTCTTTGCTGTTAGCCATGGGTATTCAGCAGTGGCTTCAGACAGATTGGCCTCGGTGAGTGTAAGTTTATCATGATGAATCCAGGGATAAACTTTGCCCCTGATGCCATGTCCAGTTTGTTCATGGATATATTGGGCAGATGCCAGGACTGAGTGAGGAAACAGGCGCTGATATCCAAACTACTGGTTAACCCTTTTTTGAATAAGAATCTCTATCCCATGGGTGGTTTCCATAAGAATATTTTTCATATATATTATCCAGAAAATTTTGAAGTTCCAGGATATTAAAGGGAACGCATGTATCAGAGGAATGAATGTCTCCCCTAGGCAAAATAAAGAACTTTGGATTTTCTTCTGGAGAAAGGGTTATCGTGTTTGCCTTCATGCTGGATGTATTCTATTTAGTTACACAGGTATCATTTTTGTATTTGGAGGTTAACCTGACTGATGGAGGTGTTCATGTGTACCAAAAGGGCAGAAGATGGACTGCAGTGACTTTGCGATGTGTGACGTTTTCTAGGATGAACTACATCTCACCAAATTCCCTCTAATCCATCGTTTCTGTTTAAGGTGGGTCTCAAGAGGAGCTTCCTGGGAGATTAGAGGGCAGAAGGGAAGCAGCCATCCTGTAGTACTAATACATTTTTGCTGGTCTGCTGGCTCACACCTCACTGGTAGGGAGCAGTGGCTGGGCCTGCAGTTGCTCTATCTTTCCCAGGATTCTCCTTTAGGCTCTTGGAATTCTGGGCTAGGGGTGTGCATTCAGCTTCATTAGAAATCTGACCTAAATTTCCAATGTGCCTGTATGAACATACCATATGGATCTCATCTTTATGTATAACCAAGTAACTATTAAAAAAAAACATAAATAAATAGCAGATCAGAAGAGCAGAGGGAAGGGATCAGAGGAAGGGAGGAGAGGGAAAGGGGAAGTATGGGGACTGAATTGAGGCCTATTTTATGCTTTTTAATTATGTCAAAAGAAACCCTAATATTTTGTAGAATTCAAAAGAGCCAATACAAAAAGAAGAACCTTAGTGCCTAATTCTATAGGCAAACAGACTGACTCTTTTTGTTTTCTCTTGTGAGGTCACAGCTCATGCTTTGGGATTTCGTCTGTCTCTTGTCTGCCCTGCTTTGTACTGTCTTCCCTTTCTACTGTTTGTCCTGTAGACTTTAAGTTTCCACATCAGACTTAAACATGACAGCAGTATACCAACTCCTTAACCAGCTTCCACAAAGAAATAAGGCCAAAGTTCTGGAACACAACCAATAACAATTACATGCATAACTAGAAACATCTTAGTGGTTCAGCTGCTCTTGTTAGAACCTGCCTGGTAAAATAGGAAACATCATCCAACAACCATACAAACACAGACACACACTAACACAAATCATACACATGATTACACACACATAGGCCTATATTTAGTAAGAATAGTCATAAATTCTGGCCCTTAATAGAGTCTTGGAATTTCAAATGACCATGATCGTGATGACAAATTTTAGGTTTGTCTTGTTTTGAAAAAAAATGAATTTCAATAATTTCAGTTTCTGGATACTTACAAATAGAGAAAAAACTCTTCACTAATGTTTTCTGGGATCAAGAGAGCTTATCACCCTGTACACAGGATCCCATATTTCTGGCACCACACTTTGTCTCCACTCCCTGTTTCCCCAGGGACTTTGAAGGGACCATGTGGCTGAGGAATCAGACGTCTCTGGCAGACTTCATCCTTGAAGGGCTCTTCAATGACTCCCCAACCCACCTTTTCCTTTTCTGCCTGACCATGGTGGTCTACCTTGTTGCGCTGAGTGGCAACACCCTCACCATCCTCCTCATCTGTGTGGATCGTGGGCTTCACACCCCCATGTACTTCCTGCTCAGCCAGCTCTCCCTCATGGACCTGATGCACATCTGCACAACCATCTCCAAGATGGCTACCAACTACCTGTCTGGCAGCAAGTCCATCTCCTTCCTGGGCTGTGCCACCCAGCACTTCCTCTATTTGTCTCTGGGTGGTGCTGAGTGTCTTCTGCTAGCTCTCATGTCCTGTGACAGGTATGTTGCCATCTGTCATCCTCTGCATTACACTGTGCTCATGAGCAGGAAGGTGGCACTGATGATGGCCCTCACCTCATGGTTGGGGGCATCTCTGAACTCCCTAATTCACACAGTCATCTTGATGCACTTTCCCTTCTGTGGATCTCGGAAAATGTACCACTTCTACTGTGAGTATCCAGCTGTTGTGAAGTTGGTATGTGGTGATGTCACCGTCTATGAGACCACAGTGTATATCTGTAGCATCGTGCTTCTCCTCCTCCCCATCATCCTGGTTTCTACATCCTATGGCTTCATCCTGCACAGTGTCATAGAGATGCGTTCAGCTGGGAGTAAAAGAAATGCTTTTGCCACTTGTAGCTCTTACTTCATTGTGGTCTCTCTCTGGTTTGGTGCCTGCATCTTCTCATACATGAGGCCCAGGTCCCAGCGCACTCCACTGCAAGACAAAGTTGGTTCTGTGTTCTATAGCATCATTACTCCCACACTGAATCCTCTGATTTATACTCTCTGGAATAAGGATGTAGCTAAGGCTCTGAGGAGAGTGTTGAGGAGAGGTATTATCACCCAATGACTACACCTGTAGTTGGCCCAAGTATAGAGTGTTATTATGGGTAAACCTCTAAGAATTTTCAAGAATCCAGATCCATGATGTACTTTGACTATCCCAAGAATAAAGTGGTTTACGTATACCTTCACTATTTTAACTGAGATGCAGGAATTCAAGTAGCATTGTGTATGTGTCTATAATCCTTCAGAGCATTATGGAAAAACCTTTACAAATCCCATTTAAAGTAGACATATGAAATTCAGTGATACTCTAAAAATATTAAGATAAATATATAAAGACCTTTTCTATCATTATTTTTATTGATAATACATATGTAAATCATGACAGCAAAGACTATTTAGGGAGTATAAAATTAGAATTTGTTGATTAATGTTAGAAACCTGTGAAATAAAGCATGTTTTGAAAGAAAAAGTTGATGATAAAATATTTGTAGTCAGATCTTTTGAGTTACTGAATCAGTGTTTAAGAATCTATAAGGGCAGATATGAAGAGGTGAGGGTGCAGAGGTGGGTGGATAGAATCCCCAAAAAACCAGAGAGGCTGAGTCTTCATATCTGGCACACAGATGGTCACCTCCTTTCCATCACACAACACATAATACTGTGCACAGACACTGAACAAGCCCAGCAAAGGTCCAGCCTCCTTAGTAACTCAAGAGCATCATCCACCCATAAATCCAACTTCAATATCAATTTTTATTCACAGAGAAAATCAATATGTCTTTTGTTCTGATGTACATCTTCTTTGAAGAACAGAGCAGAGATTTTCAGGGAGATTTAGACTCTACTTTCCAGGCTCATCTCTTGACACAACCTTTAGAACAATGGGTTTTTCTGGTTGAAGAAATGGTGTCTTCCTTAATTTCAGAGGAATCTGCAAACATTAAGCAAGTATATTTAGATGTAGTAAATGAAACCCGAACAACAGAAAGAATTGGAAAAGGTACATTTCAGACAATAAAGCTATACAAACATGTAAAAACTACTTTCAGCCTCTTGTGTCTTGGATTCCTTACCTACCTGATCTTTAATCTCTTGTTTTTATAAAGCCAGAGATATAGAGCTCCAAAACTGAAGAAGCCTAACATCGCACAAGTGTCTCAAAAGAGAGTCTTTGGATGAGCAGATACTTTTCTTTAAATAGGTTCCTCAACTAAATGTAACTACCCACAAGACCTTACTTTTTCATAAAGTGTCCTGACCTGTGTTTCCTTGCAAGGATGGAAGGAGAAGTTCTGCAGTAATCTGATGAGAGCAAGTTTCATGCTCATGAGAGCAAACCTCATGCCAATGCAGTTTCTGGGTCCATTTCCAAAGGGCATGTATACGTAAGGATTGATGCTGTCCTTGTTCTTCTTACTGAACCTGATTCCACAATAGTAGATGAAAACAAGTTATTGAGACATAAATCTATGAAACCTACATAATTGGGGTTGTCTCCCAAACATTCACAAGCAGCAAAACACAGGATTCTTTTGTGGAATGATCACTGAAATCCTGCTGTGACTATGCTTATAAGAATTGAAACCTACAGAACTTTTTCATTCTCCTTACACTAGAGGAGCTCTCTGTCTTGTTAAGATGTGATGAATGCTATTTAAAAGAAAATATGTCTTTAAGTACTGAAATTATATTCAGGATTGTGATCCATACACACTCTGAAAAAATTAGAAAATGAGCATATAAATGAAGAAAAGTGTGTTCCTGCCTTAACTCCCACTCCTGCATTTCATATTTTTATTGATGAAGGAGGAGAAAATGCTCCCACTATAATTAACTCTCTTCTCTATACTCCTTTTTTTCTGGATCTTCTTGTCTCCCTTCCTTCCTCTCTCCCTTCTTTTCCCCAATTCCTCTCTTCCTCTACCTCCTTCTCATTCATCTTTTTTTCTCCTTCTCCTTCTGTCTCTGCCTCTCTCCCCATAGAATATTATCATTGTCTTCTGAGTCTGTCTCATCAGGTTACAAATAATTCCTGGAATGTTGAACCCAGGTTTTATTCAAATTGAGCCCTAGTTATTTGATTACTTTAAGGAGAAAGTGTTGATTTGGAGAAAGTGATAATGACATTGTGATGGTTTTTTAATGTATTCTTATATATTTGAGAACATTTTGGCAAATTTATAGGTGATTGTGATTCAAAGTAACATGGAATCTATTGGAGGGTGTGTGGTGTGTGGAGGGTCTGATGAGGTTGGTTGATAGTTGTTTGGGCAGATGATGAGCAGATGCAGAAGCATTGAAAGCGTTTTCCAAACTACTGTCTGTAGATTATGCTTGTGTGTATGTCAAGAGTCCTCCATACCATACATCTTTGTAATTTTCCTCATCCTGGTCTAGTCCCTGATGCACCTTAAGCACTTAGTATCTTATCAGGCCTCAGTGAATCAAAGAGACGTGTGATCTCTGATTTTGTATCTGTGAAGTTCAAAAGTTGGAAGTGCTGAAATTGGAGGAAACTGGCACTGAGGAACTCATTACCAACAAGACAAGGTCACTCTAATCAAGAAGTGTAAAGTTAGGGGCCAAGAGAAGTCTTGTTCCCATGCCACCTGACCCCCCAGACACTACCCTGAAAACTTTCTCTATTTTGGTCTTCAGCACAACAACAGGAAAACAGTAACTCTTTCCAGAGTGCAAACTGTGAGGTTGGATCCAAATTTTCAGAAGACCAAGGACAAGACTTATTTAAGGATGAATATCTCAGGTGTCTTGGGGGCAGGTTACTTGGCTTTGAAAGAGTCATCAACTGTGGAGAGTATGAGAAGCTGGCCCAGAACACTCCAGAGACAAGACTCAGAGGATCTGAGCTCTCTCCATCCTCAGTGAGGCTGCTTGAACCATCTGGGGATGGGGAATTCTCAGGCCTTAACTTGTATTTAACAATTGTGCTGGAGGAACCAGGAAGCAATGTTTAATCAAGTGGAAGATAGAAGTGCTTCCTAAAGCTGGTAGAAAATTCAAGGAGCTAAAGTGAACAGGACAGAAACCCTAAAACGATTAAAAAAGATAAGCACCTAAAATAAGAGAGTGCTCAAGTGGCAGAAAGGTTCACAGATTACTGTTAAATAAAATAAAAAAACAGTTCAACATCAAATGAAATGTGATAACATTTCAGTCCTTAAAAACTACACATTTATATAAAAATGTCCATACTGACATTTATCACATTAATAATAGATAGGTCTTATCTTGATATTCTAGGGCCTTAAATGGCTATAGTCATTTATTTTTTCTAATGTTTGTTTTCTAAAACAATTACCACTTTGTAAAAGACTTCTTAAAATTTTCTTAAAACAAGAAAATTTTAAAATCACATGTATGCCATCTGCACTAAAAGACCTCAGAATATGTGTGAAACAGCCTCTTAAGGGTGGATTTCCTTTCTGAGGAGCCCTGTACCTTTCAGGGTAGAACTTTTCAGGTTCTGGCCAGTACGTGGAGTTTTGATGAAGACAATATATTGGTATAGCCACGTTTGTTCCTTTGGGAATGAGCACCCGATTGAGTTCAACATCTTTTTTACAGACTCTCTCAATTCTCTCAATAATTGGATATAATCTGAGAGTTTCCTTCACCACCATGTCCAGATACTTCATCTCAAATAGTACATCGTATGTAACAGGTGCCTGGCAAGAAAGAAATTTTTGTAAATTAAGATTTGGAAATGACTTAAAACTCTGTTGACACAGTACACTGATGTTTTCAGAGCTCCTCAAATAACTCATATTGGTAAAATACCATAGCATTTACAAAGCATTTAATAACCATCATAATTTTAGAACTGCCCAATGGCACACTGAGATGCCCAGAGATTTTACCTCTCCTCTCCCCTCCAGGTGCCATTCACTCACCTTATTGGGCAAAGTCTCATCAATCTCCTGCTGAAGCTTCTTCTGGACATCAGGGTGGGTGGCCAGTAGATACATTATAAATGAAAGAGTGCTGCTAGTGGTTTCATAGCCAGCCAAGATAAAGATAATAGACTGGGCTGCAATCTCCAGATCAGATAGACCTAAAAGGAGAGGAAAGACAATTTAGTCTAAGCAGGTCCATGCACACGTTACCGTTTACATGAACATAAATCAGAATGATGATCCAAAATCCCATGAGGAAAAACTGGAAGAGCAATTCATAATGTTCCTCATTCTGCCACCCCCTCACCATGAACACAACTGGGTGATTTCAAGGGACAGTATGGATGTCAAACAAACAGTATTTTTCAAATGTGCCTTGCATAACATGAAAGTTGTTTAGCTATAAATAGTGGGTAGCACTCTTCCCCTGGGAAAAAAATAAACTTACTATATCTAAAATGTAGGTTGAAGAACCTTGAAAGCATTTGCAATACTGGCATCTTTGCAGGGAAAATAAAGGCCATGATTGACACACTATACTAAGCCACAGAGAAATTTTTCTACACAAACTGTGGTCCATGGACCAGCAGCATCAACAGCTTCAAGGAGCTTATTAGAAACACAGAGTTTCAAGTTTCGCTCTAGAGCTACCAAATTGAAATCTGAACTTTCATGAGATGTGGTCAACTCTGTTCACAAACTAGCCTAAGAATCATCAGGTAATAGAAGACCTGGGGCACCAGTCTTCAAAATGAATGATCTCAGGGTGTGTAGAAAGTATACAGAGAAAATAACCCCAGAAGAGTAGTGATTAACCAGAGTCTAATGAGTGGTATTAAAATCACACATGAAAGAATGTGTTGATACAGGGCATTAGGCAGAAGCCATAGGAAGATGGGGTTCAGTGAGTGGAATTAACATTGCTTATCAATCTTGGGCTGAATGTCATCTTTCCTAGTACACATCCCCTCTATTTGCTGAACTTCATAATCATCAAACAGCCTTTGTGATAGAAAGTGTTGTTTCTCTTGACTTTTCTCCTGAAAAGTCACATTCAAGTATTCATCTCATTGATTGGAGAAATGATTAGGATTTGCTGATACTCGAATACCTGAAAGAAACATGGTATACATTCCAACCATGTAATTCATAACAAAAAATAATGCAAAATGAGTGTGAGAAACATCTACATGGAATTCTAGCTTACAGAAGCTTTCTATGATGCTATTGTGGGAAAAATCAAATCGAGTTTTCCCCACTACTGGCATAAACCCAATGATAATGAAATGAAATTGGATTATAAACTTAAGTTACAACTGTTCAGTACAATCTGGTAGCCATTAACCATATGCGTCTATCTAAATTTAAATTTTAATGAATTAAATCTAAATAACAATAGAAAGTACACTTCTTCAGTAACATTACCTACATGCCAAAAGCTCCGTGGCCACGTGTCCAGTGCTTACTGTATGAACAATATGTATATTTAGTACTTCATTCACCACGGAAAGTTGTAGTGGAATCAGGGAGAGTATTACTGTTTCAACTATGTATATGGACTCACATAGAAATATTTATATTGCTCAGTCTTCACTAATATATTTTATTTTCATATCTCTGTTCAGAGAAAAGTTCTAGAAGAAACTACAGTAGTAATGGTCACATTACACTTGCAGATTTTGGGTTCTAATACCGTCTCTCACTTAAAGGAGCCAGGGCTTCTAGAAAAAATGGGTGATTCCAGGCCTGATCAGAGAAAATAGACAAGGAACCTAGAGTTTCTTGCACCAGAAAGCAAGAATGTTCTCCCAAAACAATCTGAGAAAACATGCAATACTGTGTATGTTTCTACAATGTGGATATATATCCTTATATAGGTATCAAAACTGATAGAATGTACAAACTCAAGAACCCTTATGTTCACCTATGAACTTAGGGGTAAGGTGACTTATCTGTGATGGTTCATTGATTATGGCAAATATATCATTTTGGTGAGGGACGTTTGTAATGGGGGAAACATATGAATTTAGAGAAAAAAATGGATATGGGCAATCTCTATGCCTTCTTCTCAGTTTTGTTATGAAACTAAAACTGCTATAAAATATATTCAATTTTAACAATCAAAATATAAGATGAGGAAGAGGAGAGGGAGGAGGAACAGAAGGAGAAGGGAGAAGTTGTTAAAAGACTTAAGGCCAAGAGAATTTGACCATCAAAATAAAAAATGATAGCAAGAGAATAAATACATAGTATATAACATCATACTGACATAAATAAGAATGGAACTCTCTTACAATCTAATACCAACTCATAAATGTACGGTAGATGATAGAATGATAAAGACAGCAGTTTGTAAACATCATAATTCAAATGCTTTCTATCAAAAATCATCCATGTATGATAAAACTAGTTGGTGAAAGTATGCTGAGGAATAGGATGTTTACACAGTATAGGAGGTTTCCCCCACAACATTCTTATGAATTACATGGGAAAAGTTAATCTTAATATCAGATGAAGCTAGTGAACACATTTTCACCCAGTACTACCATTGACCCTCACCACTACTGGGACAGTGAACCTCCTGATTGGATGTACAAATGCAAATATCCAGGTAGAGGTTCTGATTCAGTGCATCTGAATGAGGCTGCGAATCAGCATTTGTTCTGATGTCAATGGTAAAAAGATAACAGACTAACTTCATGACTGAAATGCTATCTCCTAGTTTCCCTTCAATTTTTGAGCCTTGTTACACCTGTATGATTCTAGACAGTACATGTGGGCACCATTTGCAATATCCAAATGTGTATCTTCCTGCAATTTGGTGGAAATCTATTTTCTCTAGAAAACGTGTATATTTTCAGGATAATTTGCTTATTTGAATTTCCCTGTCAATGGACCATGAAACATTCTTGGTTACCTTGGTAGGGCTCCTTGTCTTGGGAATTCTGGGAATCAATCATTAACTGGAGAAAATCAATGCGGTGCTGGAAGCAGAAATGGAAATGGAAATGACTAAATCAGTCATAAAGTCAGAAGTAAATCTGGAATGTAGCATTTCACCTCCCTTCTTAGAATATGGCTCCTTTAAGTCCAGAAGTCTGGGTAGTGTTGCACAACCCACAAGTGAACAAAACATGCATGTATAAACCATGGAAAACAGGATATTTTCCTGAGAGAAATCCAGCTATGGTGTCCAATATCTGTTGGTCTTTTCTCTCCCTAATGCTGGGTTTGTCTCCTTCTCCTGTCACACCTGCTTGCCCAGAAAGTGGTCCTGGACTTAAATTCTTTTATTTTGCCTTAATTCTTATTCAATGGCCACACTGAATACACTTGGTAGTTTCAAAGATGATTACTAGCTTTTGTTTGTATATCATCAAATTCTCCACCCATTAGGTACATGATTCAATCTTCAGTCACACTTGGGAATGGCTGTCCTGCCTCCCTGACCTGGAGACATTCTTGTGCTGACCTCCAGGCAAAGCAGAAGGCAAAGCTGGGTTAGCATATCACCTTGATGGTCACTGAAGAGCACGGCCTGATTGTGGACAGGAAAAGACTCAGATTTAACATACACATACTTCACCAGGTGCCCAATAGGACCTTCCTTTGAAGAATGTGCCAACTAAGATGTAAAGGGCTTGGAATTGTAATGATTGTTCACCAGTCTAAGATTTGGGGAATACTTTTTAACAGTAAAATCATTTTGAAATAGGATTTTTATTTTGACAGTTGACTGAATGGGAGGGAAATGATAAGGTTTTTATTTGAATGATATTTCTTTCAAGACATAACATCATGTCTATTATTGTATCAAACATTGTCAATCTTACTCATTATCAGTTTGCCTTTTTTAAATTTGATCTTCATTCTAACCAAAATGTAAAAATTCTCCAGTGCAAATCGTAATGTATTCCATCAACTTTAAAAAATGTACAGAGAGGTTCTGGGGAATGAAGCTCAGTGATTCAGTATTTGCCTAGCATATATGAGACCTTGGATTCAATCCCCAGCACCACTTACAAAATTACATGTACATTTGTATATGCACAAGTCAGATGTACACAGCAAATAAATGATCAGAAAGCGAACATTGTCATGTCACCACCACCAGGTTTTACCTTTTCTTTATTTTCTAGGCGTTTTTGTTTCATCCTCATTACAGCATTTTTAAAAAAATCCAGAGCACTTTTTGAAAACCTGTAGACATTTAATGCTTGAAACACTGGTCTAAGGAATGGAAATATCACTAGAAAGAAAGTGAAAGAAAAAATAAAGAGAAACCTTGATGAAAAGGCAACATCCCAGGAGCATTGATTATTTTCTAAAAAATACAGAAGAGAAAAATCATCAGTTTTCTCAACCAGAAGCCATTCCCTCTGTGGCCAGTACCTGGTGTCTGGTTCATGGCTGAGCAAGGGCACTTCATACATGGGTTTCAGTCACCATAGCAGGAGATCAGTGGCCCCATCAATGCCACTGGACTGAGCAAAGGAAGAGGATTAAATTCCCTGGCCCCTTACCCTTTTGTGTATTGGAATAGGGTCTCTGGGTAAACCAGTTCATAGTCTGTGCTATAATTAATTATGCATTCAAGGAAAAGTAGGCAGGATAGGTACAATTTGGCCTATGTTCCTCAGCTGTCAAGAAATGAAACCAGAAATCCATAACAGATGGAAAATCAGGAAACTCAGACAAAAAAGCAAATTAACCATAAAACTTCCAGATACAACTGTCAAGCATGAAAGATGGTATCCAAAGGCAACTAGAAGTTGTTTTTAGGTGAATTAAGGTGAAGACATGTTATATCACACTTAGGAGAAGTAGCAAAAGCAGCGCTCATAAACATACAGCTACAGATGTATAGGTTTTATAAAAGAGAGTTCTCAAGTCAATAGTCTAAGTTAAATCATAAAATGGTGAAAAGAGGAAATTAAACAAAAGGCAAGCATAAGAAAGAAAATCATAAAAACCCAAGTTGAAACAAATGAAATAGAAAAGAAATAAAATTGACAAAAACAAAAGGTGTCTATAAGTCACCTTACCCCTTTGAAAATATCATAAAAATCGCCAAACCATTAGCCAGATTGACCAAGAAATACAAAGGGATAACAGTTTCATATGATGATATTTCCTCTCAATATGTACTAGAAGTGGGCATCTGGATCAGAAGGTATATCTACTTTTATTTATTTGGGGGTCCTTCACACTCTTTTCCAGAGTGGTGTACATTTCTACCTACAATATGTAAGAGAACTTTTTCTCCACATCTAACCAGCATTTGTTATTTTTTCATTCATTCTTTCTTTTTTGATAATGGTCATTCTAACCAGGGTGAGATGATGTCTTATTGTAGTATTGATTTGCATTTCCCTGACACCAAGTGATATTGAATAGTTTTTTCATGTATTTTTAAGTCATTTGTATTTTTTTTTTTTTGAGAAATAACTATTTGGAGCATTTTCCTATTTTTAAACTGGATTACTTGGGTGTTTGGTCATTATGTTTTATAAAATTTGTTATATTATGGAAATATATATCATTTATAAATGTAATACTCTATAGATATAAAAAACATATTTTATATTAATCTATTTTTTATCTAAATGATTGGAACATCTGTACATCCAGATTTATTTCTATATTATTCTGAATACCTGAGATGTGCATTAAATCTAGGTATCCATCAATGCATGGATAAAGAAAGTGATATATATTTATTATATATTATAATATAAAATTTATGTATTTATAATATATATTATAATAAAAAATATATATACCCACACATACATATATGCCCAATGGAACATTCATCCATAAAGAAGAATGAAATCCTGAATTTTGTAGCTAAAAGTGGATGGAATTAGAGGACATTCAGCTTATGAACTAGACACATCAGTACAAGTACCACATGTTCTTTCTCATATGTGGAAGGTAAAATTATTTGACCTGAATGTATAATAGTGATTATTAAAGGTTGGAAAGGGCTATGGCAGAAGGTGGATAAAGAAAGGCTCTATTTCATTTGTGTATGCTGTGTATATATATTGAGACATCACACGGAACCCCATTTATTTGCATAACTCATACATGTTAATTAAAAATAAAATAAATATTAAACAGAAATGAATAGCAAGAGAAATGAAAGGAGAATTTATTACTAACATTGGAGAGGGATTATGAAAGAATTCTAACAATCTGATTATTCACATATATTTGTGCAGAAAATCCTAAAAGACACAAACTTCAGAAATTGATTGAGAAGTAAATATACAACCTGAATAAACTTGTAAAATGTAACATGATTGCATTAGTAATAGAAAATTATTCACAAATGCAAGCCTAGATCTGGATTGTTTTAATAGTAGATTCTAGAAAATAAAGAACTAATACCAATTATTCACAAACACTTCCAAAATTAAAAGAGCATTTCTGAATATACTCTAAAAGGCCAAAATTACCCTAATACTAACACCAAGCAAAGACAACACAGGAAATGGTTGTGTAATACACCAAATCCATGAAATAAAAAGTCAACACAGAGGATTGTTTCAATTGATGCAGAAAAAAACATTTGATAAAAATCAAAACCAACCTTCCCCCTGGAAAAATAATCCTCAAAATCATTCTTTTGTGATAAAACCCTCAGCAAATTAGGACTAGGATGAAATTTTGTAAACCTGATAAAGGATATCTATGAAAACTTGTAGCTTAATAATTTAATAGTTTCACCCCAAATCAAGAACATGACCAGCATCCCTCTCTCACCACTTCTCTTGGAGTACTGTAAGTAATAACATGTTCACCAGCATTTCATGATATAAGATCAGTACACAAAAATAAACTGCATTTCTCTACACTGTGATAAGCAACCAAAAGAAAAACTAAGAAATTAAAAAATAATTCTATATTCAATGACATTAAAAAGAATAAAATACATAGGAATCAATTTAACAAAGGTGCAAGACAAGCACAATAATAACTACAAAATAGTGTTGAAATAAAAGAAAGAGGATCTACATGACTAGGAAAAACATCTCAGGTTTGTGGATCAGAAAACTTAATATTGTCCAAATGGCAATAGTATTGAAATTGATTTGCAGATCCTAACGAACTTTGTAACAGAATCTTAGCTGGCTTCTTCTGAGGAATTGGCAAGTTGATTTAAAATTCACATAGAATTCAAAGGGACACAGAATAGCTAAAATGATGTTGAAAAATGAGATTAAAGTTGTAGGACTCACATTTCTTGATTTCAAAACCTACTCCAAAGCAAAAATAAAATGTGGTCCTACAAGATGGGTAAACATATAGATAAATGGAATAGGATTTAGAGTCCAGAAATTAACCCACATGTCTATGGCCCATGGAATTTTGAGAAAGGTGCCCTGGCCATTGAACGGGGCAGACACTCTTCAAAAAATGGTGCTGGAACAACTACATAGCCACATGCAATAGAATAACCTGTTGTCCTCACCTGGCCCTGAATGTAAAACTTAAATTAAAATGGTTGGGCAACCTTAATATCAGAGCTAAACTACAATTTTTAGTAGTAAACAAAAAAGTATGTAAGTCCATACGGTTTCAATCAATTCTTATATTTGATAATTGAAGCACAAACAATAAAAGGAAATGACATAAATCATATATCATTTAAATGTTAAGTTTCCAAGACCTGTTGAGTTTCTAACATTTATATAAATGGCATCAAATTGCATGCATCTACTGTCAATTGCTTTTCTTTTGTGAACACTACAGCTTTGAGATTAATACATTTGAAGATTTTGAAATCCAGCTCATTCATTTTAATGGTTGGGATATGTAATACCTCCCATGATAGGAATAAACTGCAAAAAACTAAAAACTTGGTGCTTCAAAGGACACTATCAAGAAAGTAAAAAGATATCTATAGAATAGGAAAAACATGTTGCAAATCATAATCTGATAAGAAACTGTGTAAGGAATATATGAAGACATATTTTTTCAATTAAATTATTTAAAAATTCTTTTTTCTTTTATTTTTAATTTGTTCCAATTAGTTATACATGACAGTAGAATACATTTTGACACATTGTACACAAATGGAGCACAAGATTTCCTTCCTCTGGTTGTACATGGTACAGACTCACACCAGTAAAATTCTTAAGCCTCAAAACAAAAAGACAAATACTTCAGGTAATTGTGGGCAAAAGATATGGATACACATTCTTTAAAATAATGAATCTGAATTATCTTTCCTATGTACATAGATGAACACCTCATAGTGAATTTCCACATCATGTACCTCCACAAGCCTGGCATCCTAATTAGAATAAGGTATACTTTATGTTTTTATAAATATGTCATGCATATCTAAAAAGAACAAATAAAAAGTGATTAACATTGCTTGTTATCAGTAACCAACAGGAAAATGCAAATCAAAACCACATAACTTGCCATCTCACATACACTACAATGTCTAAAAGAAGAGATGGAAACAGGAAGTGTTAGAAAATAAGTGAAGTAATTGGAACCCTCATACACTTTGGGTAAGAATATTAAATGGTACAGCTATTATGGAAAACGCTGACAGAAGTACTTTGTAAGGCAGCAATTTCACTCCTGAGTATACACTCAGATGAAATTGAAAACTAGAGTTCACAAACAAGTTTCACACTAATGTTCATAACGGCACCATTCATAATAGCCAAAAGGTCAAAATAACATAAATGTCTATCAACTGATGAAAGGATAACTAAATTGTAGTATATCTATACAATGGAATATTATTTGGCCATAAACATGCAGTACTGATATATATTTCACTTGGAAACAAAATGCTAAATGATATCACCTTACATCACAAAAGACCACATATTCCATGTCACCATTTTTATAATGTATACATCATATGCAAAGCTAAAGAAATAGAAAATACAGTAGTGTTTGTTTAGGGTAAATGACTTTGAAAGCTGACGGTTAAAAGATAATGAGTTTTCTGAGTTTTAACAATGGTGAGGGCTGCACATATCATTTATCATGCTAAAAATTATGGAATTTTACATTTTAAGGAATCATATAGTATGTAAATAATATCTTAATGAAGTTGTTATTTTAAAAGAAAAAAAGAAACAGTGATCCACATACTAATTATAAGAAAAATTGGACGGAAGACATCTGAACCAAGGACCTTCTTGGCTTTATTCACAAATGGATCTTGTGGATTGTTGAGGGAATTGACATTAACTCCAAAAGATGTGCTAATGATCACGTCCATGTTGTAGCTCCCCAAAATTCTGAGTAGAGAAAGAAATGTAAAATTTTAATCTGAACTGCTGTACTCTCCTACTACACATGCTGGAAGAAGTGATATGAGCACATTCACACACTGTCAGAAATATCTGTTGATCAAATGACTAGTCCATGCTCCTATCAAATGGCATGAGGCAGCTGCCCCTGTGCCAGGGAGTTAGGGACACTAGGGTAGTGAGCTCAAGGAGTTCAGTCACAGAGAGACAGACACCCATAATCAGATAAATTACATCAGTGAGTGGAGTGTAGATGATAAAAGATGATTACATATGGAGCTTCAGCAGGACCAGGGCGTTATAATTGACTCCTGGTAGGGGATCCAAGATAGGTGACCTTGACCTAGGTCCTGCCTAGCACAGTCTGTACCCAGAGCTGATTCCTCTCTAGCACATCACATAACAGCAACACCCTGTTCTGAGAGGCAGAAACATTGTCCCCCCTTCTCTGCACCCACTGCTACAGCTCCTGAGAGGTCCTGCACTCCAAGACCCAAAGTGGCCCCAAGGGCAGAATCTCGCAAAAGGGAATGAGTAAGAATATCCTCATTTAAAACATTGAAAATTTCCTCAAAATGTACTTGGATGAGCTCACAACTTGGGGAACATATTCTCTCAGATTTCCCAAGACAGTATCAGTGGTTGTTCATGGGTCAAAATAACCCATTTTATACAACAAATGATATGGTAGTTGTAATCCATATCCTTTCAGGACCTTATCTCTGTTGAGACTGGAGAAAGAAGTGGTGAGAATATTTCATATTTTGTATTTTGCTGATATTCTCAGTGCAACCATGAAGAGATTTGTTGTTCCATAACCTGCATTGTATCTTTCTTTTTAAAATTTTTTAAAATAATTTGTTTTAGTTGTAGAGGACAGCATGCCTTTATTTTATCAGTTTATTTTTATGTGGTGCTGAGGATCAAACTCAGTGCCTTACACATGCTAGGCAAGTGTTCTGCCACTGAGCTACAACCCTAGCCCTGTGTTATATCTTTCTATCCCTGCTCAATAGGTACCAGAAACTTCCCCCCATCCAACATTCCCTAGGCTCTACCCTCAACTTCTGAGTGATCATGTTCTTCATTGTAAAACATGTGTTTTGACTTACATAATATCCACATTGATGATCAAGCAGATAAACTAATTCTGTTTTTGTACACAGATGTCCCAGCACCCTGCCTCATCCTAGGAGCCTCTCCTCCTTGGGTGGCCCATTGTGGTTGTGACAGCACACACTTACTTTTGTCTGGTCAGGGGAGTAGCTCAACAGTGGTAATTTCAGTTCCCTGGCAGGCTGCTGGAAGGTCTTAAAACAGCTCAGAACCCCAGAGCTGCCTGCTACTTACTCTTTCACAGTGACAGGCTCGCCTTTCTTCACTTCCTGGCTCAGGTACTTCACCAATGCGTCTCCATTTTGGTTAATGATGGGGATCATCTAAGCACAAAACACAACTCCACCCACAGTTAGAGGAGAATCGAGTCCCCGAGGCTCTGGTTTTCCCAGGATTATAAAGTATGAGATGTTTATAATGAATCAAATAATATCTCTTCTAGGACATAAAGACAAAAGGTGATTTGAAATTTTTAATTAGTTCTTTTTATTTATACATAACAATGTTTCCTTTTGAAATAATTATAAAAGCATGGAAAAATAATTTGTTCTAACTCCCAATACTTCCCCTTTCTCTCCTCTCTTCCTTCCCTCTGATCCCTTCCTTCTACTCTATTGATCTTTCTGATATTTACTTTTAGTTTTTTTTTAATTAGGAATTTCAAACTTAGTGGAATATTCTTTGGAAAACGATGATATTCTCACGTATGTCCCATCCCCAAATCCTTATTTAAGATTCTAACTAAAGTCCTCTTAGTTTATTACCTCCTTGAGTTTCCCACTGGAGAACACTGGCGACAGCAAGACTCGAAGTCTCTTCCACTCTTCATCCCTTGCTGCAAAGAGAGCTTTTTGCACAAATCCCAATGGCAAAACTACCTGAAGTTCACAAAGAAAAAGACATTTTGTATGAGGTATGTTTTGGAAGTCTCCACATTGTAGAGAACTTGTTAAATAGGCATCAGTTTTTTTAATCAGTTATTTACTGAGTGTCTACTAGGGGGCAGGCCCTGTGCTAGATGCTCCATAAACTTTTATCCCAAATTCCTCTTCTCTTGTGAGGGTAGAGGGGGTACCCAGCCACCAGATGTGTGTTCAGTATTTATATTACAGCTGCTGTGTAAATACAAAGGCCCCTCATGGTAGGTAAACTGTTCTCCCAGGGGACAGAGAGCATTATGACCTAGGGCATCCTATACAGGCAGCACAGGAAAAAACTGATTGATGACAGTCATCCAGATAACCTTGGAAAACTAGGTTGCCCAGACCAGTTATGCTTTTCCATATATGTACAGCATGAATATCTTGCAAGGGATGCCAGGATATAGCCACTTAAAAATAGTAGCTAATAACTTAAAAGATTAGGAACTTCTTCTCAATTCTGAAAAAATAATGCAATTATATGGAAGTACTTTTTTTGAATCATCCCCCACTACACACACATGGAGGGACAGAAGGAAAAGGAAAGATAATTATGTTTCCCAGCTTGAGACTGGCCTGTCAATCCAACCTGCTCGAAGCTGTCATTCAGCTTCCAACACTGTGTTTTATTTATAAAGGTATACATCCAGTGCTCATTCATGATGAAAGCTCAAAACACTAGGAAGAAAAAAAAAACTTCTTCAATCTGAAAGAGACTCTATATACTAAAAAACCCAACACCAACAACAAAGACCTTCAGCTAACATAACATTTACTGGTGAAATGGTGAATCTATTCTCCTAAGATCAGTAACAATTTAATGTTTTCTACTTTTATCATTCTTATCCAATATTACCATACTGTAAATCCTTACTGGAGCAATGGGACAATGTTTTTTAAAAGGCATGTAAATTGGAAATGAAAGAACCTGAAGTGACCCTGTCTTCAGGGGACAAAATTACCAATGTGGAAAATCTCAAAGAATATTTTAAAACTTCTAGAAGTATTAAATAGGTTCACCAAGGTGTAAGATACAGTATTAACATGCAAAAACAAGCTACATTTCTATATAACAACAAGGGAAATGTGAAAAAAAACATTAAAAATACAATACTATTCACTGTCACTCCAAAGAAAATGAAACACATTAGGAACAGATATAAAAAAAAGTACAGGATTGCTATGTTGAAAACTATAAAATGTTGATCAAAGATATTAAAGAAAATCTCAAGAAATGGAGAAGCATAACATGGATTGAAAGATTCAATCCAGAAATGATACAGATATTCTCCAAATTATTCTATAGATTTGATTGAATTCTTATCAAAATCTCACCAAGTGGGTTTTTGCAGACAAGCTTATTCTGAACTTGTATGAAAAATTAAAGGACCAACATAAATAAAGTGGGAGGGCTGGGGATGTGGCTCAAGCGATAGCGCGCTCGCCTTGCATGCGTACGGCCTAGGTTCAATCCTCAGCACCACATACAAACAAAGATGTTGTGTCTGCCGAATATTAAAAAAAACTCTCTCTAAATAAATAAATAAATAAATAAATAAATAAATAAATAGAATAAATAAATAAAGTGGGAGTGAAACAGACAAATTGAGTCAGTCTTAGCAGGTTAACAAACATAAGAGAAAATTAGGAGTTAAACAGTATGATAGTCTCTAATGCTAACTTAACACACCAGGAGACAGGAGTTTGAGAAGTCAGCTCAGCATTCTGAGGCTATGAAGTCATCAGAAAAACCAATAAGCCAGAGGCAAAGACCAGGTCATTACAATAAAACCCACTGAGAGAGGCCACTAGTCTGCCCTGTTCTGATAATAATACTAGGGACTCCCCCAGATGAGGTGTCACATCGTTTTGAACTAAGGGGCAAATGCATGCATGGAAGTGTAACTGATGTGATTCTGCAATCTGTATACAGGGTAAAAATGGGAGTTCATAACCCACTTGAATCAAAGTGTGAAATATGATATGTCAATAACTATGTAATGTTTTGAACAACCAACAATAAAAAAAATTTTAAAAAATTTAAAAAAGTAAATTTTAAAAATGGAAAAAAAGAAAAGTTAAGATGGTAACTTCTTGGTTAAAATATATATAGTTGTAGACGGACACAATATCTTTATTTTATTTGTTTTTTTTTTTTTATGTGGTGCAGGGGACTGAACCCAGCACTTTACACATGTTAGGCAAGCACTTTACCACTGAGCCACACAACCCTGGCCCCAGGATGATAACATATTTTTTCCTTTGCTTTATTAACATAGTCACCATCCCCCAAGGTAGGTACTTAAAATGGTAATGAGACTCATTGCAAGAAAAAACACAATGGAGAGAAGAGCACAGGCACAACTAAAATAAAACAGAGTGAGAAATAGACACACCCTATCAGCCCAAATGGATGCTTGACAATGGTGAAAACAGAATGATCAGAGGGAGGACAGTCTTTCTAAAGATGGTACTGAAACAACTGGACTGTCACAGGCCAACAAAACAAGACAACAACAACAAATGAACCCTCACCGTGTTTTACAATGAGCATGACATAGATCATAGGTTTTTATGTAAATTGTAAAGTCTATAACTTTTAGGAGAGAAACAAGAACAACATAGAAGTCAGAGGCAAAGCTTTTCATGTATTAGCCTCCCCCATAAAAGACAATACTTGTTCTTATGGAGACCCTGTTAAGAGGAAAAGACAAGTGACCATCAGGACTTTAAAAGACTAGCAAGAGGGAGCCTTGGGGATCACTATATCCCAAGAAAGCTGATGATTATATGGATTTATCCACAGCAGCAATTTTGCCCAATTGTACATAGGCACACACATACACAGGCACATAAAACTGATGAAATCTAAATAAGTTCTGTGGATTGTATCAATGTCAATTTCTGGTTACTCTAGTAACAGGAATAGACTACATTCAGAGATAAGTAATATGATATTCAAAGCATGTCAATTGGAAAAAACAGAAGAAAAGTTATATGAAACCTACCTGAACAGTTTTGGAGCAAATTTCTGTGAAGCTGTGATTACTCCAAGACACAAATTTAATCAATATATATTTGTATTTTTTAAAATGACCTGAGCATACACTTCACAGAAAATGACATACACTCAATCAACAAATATATGAAAAACTATTCATCTCTAGTAATCAGAGAAATGCAAATCAAAACCACTATCATGTCACTCCAGTCAGAATGGCAATTATTATGAAGATAAACAACAATGAATGTTGGGAGAAAAAGGCACAGTCATACATTGTTGGTGGGATTGCAAATTGGTGCAGCCAATATGGAAAGTAGTATGGAGATTCCTTGGAAATCTTGAAATGGAACCACCATTTGACCCAGCTATCCCTCTCCTTGGTCTATACCCAAAGGACTTAAAATCAGCATACTACAGGACACAGCCACATCAGTGTTTATAGCAGCACAATTCACAATAGCTAAACTGTAGAACCAACCTAGATGCTCTTCAGTGGATGAAAGGATAAAAAAAAGGGTGGGAATATATACACAATGGAATTTTACTCCACAATAAAAGAGAATGAAATCATGGCATTTGTAGGTAAATGGATAGCACTGGAGAAGATAATGCTAAGTGAAGTTAACCAATCCCAAAAAAAAAAAAAAAAAAAAAAAAAAAAACAAATGCTCGAATGTTTTCTCTGATATAAGGAAGCTGATTCATAGTGGGTTGGGGAAGGGGAGCATGGGAGGAATGGATGAACTCTAGATAGGGCAGAGGGGTTGCAGGGAAAGGAAAGGGGAGGGGTTAGCAAAAATGATGCAATGTGATACACATCATTATCCAAAGTACATGTATGAAGACATGAATTGGTGTCAACATACAACCATATACAACCATAGATATGAAAAATTGTGTTACATATGTGTAATAAGAATTGTAATGCATTCTGCTGTCATTTATTTTTTAAAAAATCAATTAAAAAAAAGAGAAAGAAATTTAAAAAAATGCTTACCGGATGATTTGTAAAAACAGAATAATGTTCTTTCACCAGAACTGTTTTGATCATCTCTGGATCCGTAATAACCAACACAGGCTGTGGACCATCATACAATCTGTGGTGGGAAAGAAGAGCTCATTAAACCTACTAAGCCATATTTTTCAGTTGGAGCAACACCCAGGAATCCAAACTGATATTCCATAATCCATATGCCTGACTCTAGAATGCACAGTGACACTAGATACAAGTTCAAGGTAGGTGATGACACACAACAAGATTCTGGCCATATAAAATAAAGGTCATGTAACTGAAGCAGGGAAGAGATATTTAAAGATGAAAAAAAATCTTTATAAGAAGAGCCTGGTCGGAGATGTCTAAATGGTGCGTACATGTTTTCTATCTCATTCTCCAATAATTTTTGTATTTAAAAATATTTCATAATCAGTGCAGTTTTAATCTGCACTTCTCTAATTGCTAGATATGTTGAACGTTTTTTATATATTAATTGATCGTTTGTATTTCTTCTTTTGAGAAGGGTCTGCTCAGTTCTTTTGCCCATTTATTGATTGGGTTATTTGATTTTTTGGTGTTAAGCTTATTGGGTTGTTTGTATATTGTGAATATTAACACCATAAATTAAGTGCAGGAGGCAAAGATTTTATCCACTTCTGAAGGTTCTCTTTTTATGCTTTAATTGTTTCTTCTGATGTGAAAGGATATTAAATTAGAGAAAAGTAGACAAGTAAATTATTAAGTTCTTACAAGTGCTTAAGATGCAAGAGACAGCTGGGGTTGTATCAGTGGGACTCAGTCCTGTATGCTCTTTCCACTCAAAAAATGGCTTTTATGAGCCATGCCAGTTAGGCAGGATTATAGGGCCAGCTCTTCAGTTTTTAGGACTTGATGAGAGAAGATGAAGAGGGAGGAAGAGGCAAAGCCATCTCCCACTTGCTTATAGAACACAAGAACTACAATAATACCTCTGGAGCTGCCTTCACCAAGCATTATTAAGAAAATGGCTGCTGAAATTAGCTGATGTTACCCTAGCAGATTATGAAGTACACAAGGTCATGGAAACACAGTGGTTTAAAATGTACTGACCATCCATTCTTCAAAGTCAGTAAAATGAGGTAGGCAGAGAAATCCCTGTGTACACTTCTATTGAAAACTCCTAATTGACAGGGAAAAACAAATGAAATCCCCAAGACTTTACACTTGCAGAGAAAGTTAAAATAAAAGAAAGCAGAGGTCAAATCATTTCCCAATCTATTCAACTCTCTCTCAGCTTTTCTTTCAAAAGTACATAATAACCCCAAAATTTATATAAAGGTCACTTTTATTCAATGTGGCAATCTTGAAAGGAGATTAAGCCATGCATGGTGAACATTTTAGGAAGGTCTGACTTAATGCCTCCTATGCAGTATTAAAGGCTCCTAATGAAGAAAAAAATGGAAAAGGGGGTAGAGGCTGGGCACTGGAGAGAAGGTGAGGCCAAGAGTTTTTGGGTCATCAGAGACTGAGAAAAGTCAGAAGTATGACATTCTTGGCTTTGAACCTTGACACCTGGTGAAATATGGGACCCTTGGCAGGAGGAGGAGCCTCTAAAAGCTTTATGATAATTAATTCCCAGTAATAGCTCTAGACAGGCATTGTCCTCTTGCCCTGGAGTGCCTCATCCAACAAGTCGACCAAAGGGAAGTTTCCAAAATACTCACCCCCACATTTTCCCATACTTTTCATGACATTGGACATCATACTGCCAAAAACCCTGGGTGGAGAAACAAGAGAATTTATATTGTTATTTTGAAAATATTGAACCCTGCTTCTAATTCAGGAACCAATGATTCCAATCCCTTGAAATCAGACTGGAATATGGTCCATCACTGGCAGTTAGAGGGAAGCTCTTATTCTAAGACATCCAAAGGCAAAGAAGAGAAAATAAATGGGATATTAGTGTTCAGAGCCACAGTTTAGTCGGAATGAGGCCTGGCATTTTGCTAGAGGGAATGGTTGAAAGGTGACCCTGCTCTGGGATTAGGGTGGCTCCAGGATTAGGGCGGATCCTGCTGGGATTAGGGCGGATCCTGTTGCTTTAGGCACTCACTTCTTTGGAGTTCAGGCCAGTGGAGGGAGTGTGTTTCCAGGAAGTGTGTGTAGAGTGCGGGTGAGAGTTCTGGCATAAAGAGTTGCTGTTTGAACCTACAAGACTTTGTGGCGGCTCGGTTAATTTGTGCCCAGCCAGACTGCGGCATATTAGAAAGGGGAATTTAGAGTCCATCTTGAATTTTCTTGAAGCATTGTACATATTGAAGAAATTATCCTCTTTTTTTTTTTTTTTTAGACAAGGTATTGCCATGTTTCCTACAATGACCTTGAATTTGTGATTCTCCTGCCTCAGCCTCCAGAGTGGTTGGGACTACAGCTGTGTGCCACAGTTTCACTAGTTATCCTTGAGTATGAATATGAAGCAAGTCTAGTTTTCTGTATCATTTTCTCATGTGCATGGACTGTTTTGAAATCCTGCCAACTTTGAATCATTCCCTCCACCTGAATGTGAAAAAAATCAAAGCTGAGAGAAAGTGAGTGAGTTTCCCAGGGACATTCTCAAGGCCACTTCACTCATTTTTCCCCAGATCTTTTTTCATTTCTCTCATGAATCTCCCTAGAATACTGGGGAAATGAGGAAGTTCAAGGCACCAGTCACCTCTAAGTTGACCTTATTGATGTGAGTAGTTTAGCTGGTTATTTCACTACTGTGACCCTGACAAGAACCATGTAGAAAACTAAGATTTACTGGGCTCACATTTTCAGAGGTCTCAGTTCATACATCGCTTCCTCTGTTGCTGTGGTCTGTGGTGAGGCAGAATAACATGGCAGAAGAGTGTGAAGGAATAAAGCAGCTCAGGACGTGGCACCAGGAAGCAGACAGAAACTCCACTAACCAGGGACAAAATGTATGCCCTGAAGCCAGGCCCTCAGTGACCCACCTCTTCCATCAACACCCTACCTGCTTACAGTTGCCCCCAGTTAATCCTTACTGAGGAAATAGTGTAGAGTAGATTAAGGCTTTCACAATTCAATCACTTTATTTCTGAACTTTTTTACATTGCCTCACACATGAGCTTCTGAGGGATACCACCACCATAACAGTGATTCTCATGCATGTTGTGGAGTGAGAAAGAATAAGTAAGGATTGTCAAAATGGAGTCACCTTCCGTTTTTCCAGCTCAACGTGGAAAAGATGGAGAGATGCCACTCCTACCCATGGGAGTCAACAAATTAAGGACTTGCTCTAAGTTTTTTCTTCTAACACTTAAAAAGAAATCTTCCTATTGCTATGTTTCAGGGATGATGTTTTCATGATGCACAGGGAGACCCCCAATTATGTGGATCTTACAGCCTGTCTAGTATACTGTTGATCTGGAAAGCGTGAATAGGAAATAATGCCTTTTCAGCAGGAATAGCAGAATGGAATTCTCAGGGGGTCAGGGGGTCTATAATTGTCAGGGGGGTCTATAATTCTGCTCAGAATTATAGAATTAGAGTGTGATAAATAAGCCTCAGTGTTTGGAAGAGATAATCTGAGCAGAGTGTAGCCTATTTTTCTGGCCTCTGGTTTTGAGCTCATGAATTTCTGTCAGTAGTCAGGCCCTGAGTCAGATATCTAAATGGGTTAATGACAAAGGCTTGATGAAAATTCACATTTCTTGTGGAACATGTTACATTCCATTCAGTTAACTTAAATTTTAATTTTTGTAAATCATGTGATTACTGCTCATTTTATATGTGATACTGCCTTTGTTGAAAAACAATACACAGCTTGTGTTTAATTATGTGAAATCCATAGACAAGGGCTACCTCATCCCATTCATACTTATTCATTGCTAAGACTCACTGCTAGGGTGCTATCTTTGAATGATAAGAAGAAATGCAGAATGCTGTCATTTCATCTGGTAAATCCTCCAAATATGTCACAGGAAGTAAAACTTGGGTGAAGCCATGGAAATAACCACAGGGTATTTGCACATTCAGAAATTAAGTATGTGCAAATTATTGACTTATGAATGCTTGGGTTACTTCAGAAACTGTAGTTTCAATGACATTAATGAGGATTTTTTATTTACAAAGGGACTCATGAGATCTTGCAAAGAATAGGAGTGTTTGAAGGTGTTTACCATGCCCTCTTTCACAGACTTTTTGCTCAAATACTAATCGTCCTGGAAATGTGCACCCAGCAAGTTAAACATCTTTTTTATGATGAATTCAAAGTCTGAACAACATCGTGAAGATCAAATGCAGATGTACCAGAGATACGAGCTGTTCCACTGAGGCTCTTGAAGAGCTGACATCAGAGCTCCAGGGAAAACCTGGCCATGCTCCAGGAGGGGCCTGAACATTGTTTCTCAAAGGATAAAAACTACTAAATTTCTCCTGAAGATGGACATTTTTACTGATGGCACTAAACTGGCATTTGTACTCAGGAGAAAAAATAGAGGGAGCTCAAGCACACTCACCTTGCGGTAGTGCAGAAGAGTTCCAAATAAAGGCAGAGGTGTTGGCCCAGGTATTCCCAGCTTCTTAAATAGCCCATGAGAATAGGTTCCATATCTATAAAGTGAAATAGAAAGCCAGGGCACCCTGATTGTCATTCTATAGATAAGGGCCTGACCAGTCTCTGACTCAGAAACTGGACCAGGCAATGAGGGAGGTAACATGTAGGTGTTACATAACAACAAAAACTCCAATGGCACATTCTGTTTTCCAACACCACTTAGAGATAACTTCCTGCCACAAGAGGCACAATGATTAGGTAAAAAACTTGAGTCTGGTAGAAGATGGCCGCTGCGTACGGGGGTTGCTGAAGTGCTGAGTGTGGGGCTCTGAGCAGCGGCTTTAATTGAGATTTCACGCAGCTTGTTAGAGCTCCTATCACCTTTAATCTGTAGCGGACCACCTTGCCAAGCAGCAGAAAAAACAAAGAGATTGAAAGAAAGACGCTTTTCTGCTCAGAGCCGTGGGTGCTTTGCGCCCATCTGCTGCCTCTTTCACTTCGCTCCCAGCAGAGAAGCTGAATGCGTAATCAGCAGCGGATTGTAAGTACCTGAGACAAAGAAAGCTCAGTACACCCCCTCTTTTTTTTTTTTAATATTCTCTCTGGTTCGCATGCTTCTCATGTCTCAGCACTAACAATCCCACTGAAATAACTAGTCGGCCCACCTGAACTCACAGAGGTAAAAGCCAACTGAGCACCATAGCCGGACCCAGGGAATCAGGAGGGAGGTGGGACCTGCAGCGCAGAACTCCTGGCTATTGCTTGCACCAGCTACCAGGGGAGTTGCTACCTGAGGGCAAACAAGTTCACTGGGGGCCCTCAGCCCCAAGCCATACAAACTTATGGTCTGAGGGAGACAAACAGAAAGGGTGTGGCCAGGCATCCATGAAAACAGAGCTCCCAGGAGCAGCAGACCCAGCATGTAGCCAGTATTGTGGTAAGCGTCACAGGTGAGCGGGGCCTGGATTGAGGAACCACAAGAGAAGGCCCTAGGCACTCAGGATTGGAGACCTGCACAGTCTGGAAAGAAGAGCTGAGACACAGTGATTGGTTCCCACCTATTAAGAAGAGAAGCCTGGCAGAGTGGGCATAGCTCCACCTACTGGAAGAGAAGTTAATCGAGCTCTATGACTGCATTTATTATTATTTTTTTAATGATCATTATTAGTACTTTTTTATTTTATTTTTACTTTGTGTTGTTGACGTAGTTGTTGTTCTTTAACTTTCTTATTAATGGTTTCAATTTTTTAATTCTTTTTATTCTATTATGGTTACTATTATTTTTTAAACTTTAACTTCCATTTTTTATTATCACTATAATTTTTTGTTGTTGTTGTTTTTTGTTTTAAATTTTTATTTTTTCGTTTTTTCTGTCTTTCTTTTCACTTTTTTTCTTCTGTCTTTTCATTTCTTTTCAATTTTCTTACTTCCACTTTCCTGAATTCTACCTGCCTACACTCATTCTCTTTAGTGACTTCTTCCCTTCCCTTCTAATATCTCTCCTCCCAAGCATCAAATAAATCTATAAGAGTAAACAGTAACTCAACAGTCAAACAGAACAAGAAGTAACATGAGCAAAAAAAAGCAAGGAAGAAAAGGAGTACAAACAATGAAGGACAGCCTAAATATTCAGGAGGACCTAGAGTCATCAGAAAAATGGCCATATAAAGAACTCAAGGAACACCTTAGACAGATGGAAAAGAACCCTAAAGATCACATTGAAAATGAATTACATAAACAGATAAAAGAAGAAGTTAAGCATCTTTATCAGGAGATAGAGATTATTTTAAAAAATCAAACAATAATTCTAGAAATGAAGGAAATGATAAACCAAATTAAAAACTCAATCGAGAGTATCACCAACAGAGTGGAGCAAGTAGAAGCCAGAATGTCAGATAATGAAGACAAAATATATCATCTTGAAAGGAGTCTAGCCAACTCAGGCTGGTAAAAAATCACGAGAAAAACATCCAAGAGATTTGGGATAACATAAAAAACCCAAACTTACAAGTCATCGGGATAGAAGAAGGCACAGAGATTCATACCAAGGGAATGAGTAACCTGCTGAATGAAATACTTACAGAAAACTTTCCAGAAATAAAAAAGGAAACAGATATACAAATTGTAGATGCATACAGGACACCGAGCACACAAAATCACAGTAGACCAACGCCAAGACACATTGTTATGAAGATATCCAACATACAGAACAAAGAGAAAATATTAAAAGCTACAAGAGAAAAGAGGCAGATTACATTTAGGGGTAAACCAATAAGGTTAACAACGGATTTTTTATCACAGATGCAGAAAGCGAGAAGATCCTGGAACAATGTATTTCAAACACTGAAAGACAATGGATGCCAACCAAGAATTTTGTATCCAGCAAAATTAAGCTTCAGGTATGACAGCAAAATAAAAATCTTCCAGGATAAACAAAAGCTAAAAGAATCCGTAGCCAGAAAACCAGCATTGCAAAGCATCTTGAGCAAAACATTACATGAGGAAGAAATGAAAAACAATGACCAAAACCATCAGTGGGAAGTGCCTCTATAAAGTCAGAGGGCGGGGGGAAAGCTAATCTTGGAGAAACAAACTAAAAGAAGATAAATAATCAAACATGGCTGGAAGTACAAACCATACATCAATAGTAACTCTAAACGTTAATGGCTTAAACTCTCCAATAAAGCGACATAGGCTGGAAACATGGATTAAGAAAACAAACCCAACAATATGCTGCCTCCAGGAGACACATCTGATTGGAAAAGACATACACAGGCTGAAGGTAAAAGGTTGGGAAAAAATATACCAAGCACACGGTCCTCGTAAGCAGGCAGGAGTGGCCATCCTCATATCGAATAAAATCGATTTCAAGACTAAATTAATCAAAAGGGATAAGGAAGGACATTATATACTGTTAAAAGGAACCATTCACCAACAAGACATAACAATTATCAATATTTATGCACCAAATAATGGTGCTGCGACATTCATGAAACAAATTCTCCTCAAGTTCAAGAATCAAATAGACCACAACACAATAATTATGGGTGACTTCAACACACCTCTCTCACCATTGGACAGATCTTCCAAACAAAAGTTGAATAAAGAAACTATAGAACTCAATATCACAATCAACAACCTAGACTTAACTGACATATATAGAATATATCATCCAACATCAAGTGGCTATACTTTTTTTTCAACAGCACATGGATCCTTCTCAAAAATAGACCATATATTATGCCATAGGGCATCCCTCAGTAAATATACAGGGGTGGAGATAATACCATGCATTTTATCTGATCATAATGCAATGAAAATGGAAATCAATGATAAAAGAAGGAAGGAAAAATCCTACATCACATGGAAAATGAACAATATGTTACTGAATGATCAATGGGTTACAGAAGACATAAAGGAGGAAATCAAAAAATTCCTAGAGATAAATGAAAATACAGACAAAACATATCGGAATCTATGGGACAAAATGAAAGCAGTTTTAAGAGGGAAATTCATTGCCTGGAGGTCATACCTCAATAAAAGGAAAAACCAACAAATAAATGAGCTCACACTCCATCTCAAAGACCTAGAAAAGGAAGAGCAAAACAACAGCAAATGTAGCAGAAGGCAAGAAATAATTAAAATCAGCGGAAATCAAAGAAATTGAAACAAAAGAAACTATTGAAAAAATTAACAAAACTAAAAGTTGGTTCTTTAAAAAATAAATAAGATCGACAGACCCCTAGCCATGCTAACGAAGAGAAGAAGAGAGAGAACTCAAATTACTAACATATGGGATGAAAAAGGCAATATTACAACAGACACTACAGAAATACAGAAGACAATTAGAAATTATTTTGAAAACCTATATTCCAATAAAATAGAGGATAGTGAAGACATCGATAAATTCCTTAAGTCATATGATTTGCCCAGACTGAGTCAGGAGGATACCCACAACTTAAACAGACCAATATCAATAGATGAAATAGAAAAAGCAATCAAAAGACTTCCAACCAAGAAAAGCCCAGGACCGGATGGGTATACAGCGGAGTTTTACAAAACCTTTAAAGAAGAATTAATACCAATACTTTTCAAGTTATTTCAGGAAATAGAAAAAGAGGGAGCTCAGCCAAATTCATTCTATGAGGCCAACATCACCCTGATTCCGAAATCAGACAAAGACACCTCAAAGAAAGAAAACTACAGACCAATATTCTGATGAACCTAGATGCAAAAATCCTCAATAAAATTCTGGCGAATCGGATACAAAGGCACATCAAAAAAATTGTACACCATGATCAAGTAGGATTCATCCCTGGGATGCAAGGATGGTTCAATATATGGAAATCAATAAATGTTATTCACCACATCAATAGACTTAAAGATAAGAACCATATGATCATCTCGATAGACACAGAAAAAGCATTCGACAAAGTACAGCATTCCTTTATGTTCAAAACACTAGAAAAACTAGGGATAACAGGAACTTACCTCGACATTATAAAAGTTATTTATGCCAAGCCTCAGGCTAGCATCATTCTCAATGGAGAAAAATTGAAGGCATTCCCCCTAAAATCTGGAACAAGACAGGGATGCCCTCTATCACCACTTCTGTTCAATATAGTTCTCGAAACACTGGCCAGAGCAATTAGACAGACAAAAGAAATTAAAGGCATAAAAATAGGAAAAGAAGAACTTAAATTATCACTATTTGCATATGACATGATTCTATACCCAGAAGACCCAAAAGGGTCTACAAAGAAACTACTAGAACTAATAAATGAATTCAGCAAAGTGGCAGGATATAAAATCAACACGCATAAATCAAAGGCATTTCTGTATATCAGCAACAAAACTTCTGAAATGGAAATGAGGAAAACCACTCCATTCACAATATCCTCAAAAAAAAATAAAATACTTGGGAATCAACCTAACAAAAGAGGTGAAAGATTTATACAATGAAAACTACAAAACCCTAAAAAGAGAAGTAGAAGAAGATCTTAGAAGATGGAAAAATATAAACTGTTCATGGATAGGCAGAACTAACATCATCAAAATGGCGATATTACCAAAAGTTCTCTATAAGTTTAATGCAATCCCAATCAAAATCCCAATGGCATTTCTTATAGAAATAGATAAAGAAATCATGAAATTCATGTGGAAAAATAAAAGACCCAGAATAGCAAAAGCAATTCTAAGCAGGAAGCGTGAATCAGGCGGTATAGCGATACCAAATTTCAAACTATATTACAGAGCAATAGTAACAAAGACAGCATGGTACTGGTACCAAAACAGGTGGGTGGACCAATGGTACAGAATAGAGGACACAGAGACTAATCCACAAAGCTACAACTATCTTATATTTGATAAAGGGGCTAAAAGCATGCAATGGAGGAAGGATAGCATCTTCAACAAATGGTGCTGGGAAAACTGGAAATCCATTTGCAACAAAATGAAACTGAATCCCCTCCTCTCGCCATGCACAAAAGTTAACTCAAAGTGGATCAAGGAGCTAGATATCAAATCAGAGAGTCTGCGTCTGATAGAAGAAAAAGTTGGCTCCGATCTACATATTGTGGTGTCGGGTTCCAAATTCCTTAATAGGACACCCATAGCACAAGAGTTAATAACAAGAATCAATAAATGGGACTTACTTAAACTGAAAAGTTTTTTCTCAGCAAGAGAAACAATAAGAGAGGTAAATAGGGAGCCTACATCATGGGAACAAATTTTTACTCCTCACACTTCAGATAGAGCCCTAATATCCAGAGTATACAAAGAACTCAAAAAATTAAACAATAAGAAAACAAATAACCCAATCAACAAATGGGCCAAAGACCTGAACAGACACTTCTCACAGGAGGACATACAATCAATCAACAAGTACATGAAAAAATGCTCACCATCTCTAGCAGTCAGAGAAATGCAAATCAAAACCACCCTAAGATACCATCTCACTCCAGTAAGACTGGCAGCCATTATGAAGTCAAACAACAACAAGTGCTGGTGAGGATGTGGGGAAAAGGGTACTCTTGTACATTGCTGGTGGGACTGCAAACTGGTGAGGCCAATTTGGAAAGCAGTATGGAGATTCCTGGGAAAGCTGGGAATGGAACCACCATTTGACCCAGCTATTGCCCTTCTAGGACTATTCCCTGAAGACCTTAAAAGAGCTTACTACAGGGATACTGCCACATCGATGTTCATAGCAGCACAATTCACAATTGCTAGACTGTGGAACCAACCCAGATGCCCTTCAATAGATGAATGGATAAAAAAAAATGTGGCATCTATACACCATGGAATATTATGCAGCACTAAAAAATGACAAAATCATGGAATTTGCAGGGAAATGGATGGCACTAGAGCAGATTATGCTTAGTGAAGCTAGCCAATCCCTAAAAAACAAATGCCAAATGTCTTCTTTGATATAATGAGAACAACTAAGAACAGAGCAGGGAGGAAGAGCAGGAAGAAAAGATCAACATTAAACAGATACACTAGGTGGGAGGGAAAGGGAGAGAAAAGGAAAATTGCATGGTAATGGAGGGAGACCCTCATTGTAATACAAAATTACACATAAGAGGTTGTGAGGGGAACGGGAAAATAAACAAGGAGAGAAATGAAATACAGTAGATGGGGTAGAGAGAGAAGATGGGAGGGGAGGGGAGGGGGGATAGTAGAGGATAGGAAATGTAGCAGAATACAACAGTTACTAATAGGGCATTGTGTAAAAATGTGGACGTGTAACAGATGTGATTCTGCAATCTGTATTTGGGGTAAAAATGGGAGTTCATAACCAACTTGAATCTAATGTATGAAACATGATATGTCAAGAGCTTTGCAATGTTTTGAACAACCAATTTAAAAAAAAGAATAGTTCCCAAAAAAGGCAGAGGTGTTGGCCCAGGAATTCCCAGCTTCTTAAAATATCCATGTGAATATGTCCCATATCTATAAAGTGGAAGAGAAATCCAGATCAAGCGATTGTGACTGTGTGTATATAGTGGCTCATGATCACTGATCAAGAATGGGAGCCATGAAGCCAGGCAGGTAACAGGTAGGCCCTCCCTAAATAACAACAAAAACTCCAATGGCCCTAATCACATCTGCTCATCATCTCCTCTCTCACATTCCCTGAGAGACTCCAAAATCACAATACTTAGCTCAGAGCAGCTAATTCCATCATTAGGCTCCGAATGCTACAGTGAATATCTGATATAAGTCCCCAAACATGAACTTAAAAATTCCTGAGCAATTCAGCCTAAATTTCTTCTAGGTCATTTCACTCACTGGTGTCAGTTCAGGAAGATGACTTGTTACCATCATGTTGGCCTCTCTAGTGGCCTCCAGTGGGGGCTGTCCCCACTCTGGGCCTTCTTCCCTCAGCAGAGAGGAATATTCTCCCACTTTTTCATAACTCCTATCTGGATGCCTTTTATTGCATCCCTCATCCATATTCTCTTTTACTCATCTGCTGTAAGAGATTAAGAACACTGGCATATGGGGAAACTGTTGAATAAGAATAACCAGCTGGGAAGGTATATTTAAAGACATGTGCAATCTACGTCATGGATGTATGTATTAGATTAATATTCCTTCAATTGTTCAAAAAAGATGGGTCATTTTTAAACAGATTGGTTTTTACAAATACAAAATCCTAGAGTCCTATTTTGACCTTCAGAAGGAACGTGAGGAACTTACCTCAAAAAAAATTGTACTATTGAACAGAATGAAATTAAAACATTTCCATTAATTTTAAAATGCCACTGGAGGGAAAATAGATGCAACAAAAGCCTGAATACCACCCTTTACTTCAATTGTTACAACCAGGTTTATATTTCCTATTTTCACATCATTATGAATGCCAACTCTCATAAAAGTGGATTTAAGGTAGAACTCAAAGGTCTCCTTGGGGCAATGTCTTCTACCCTCAGTCAGAAATAACTGCTCTTTTTACCTGATCCATGAAAACAGGAATCCCACTAATTTTTTAATATTTTTTTTAGTTGTTGGCAGACACAATACCTTTATTTTATTTATTTATTTTTATGTGGTGCTGAAGATCAAACCCAGTGCCTCACACATGCCAGATGAGCTCTCTCCCACTGAGCCACAACCCCAGCCCAGGAATCCCACTATTTAAAGGAATTCTTCTACTACATTATTTTATTCATGCTCCTGTACTGGAATATCGTGGGAAAATGTTTAAAATACAAAATTGGCTTGTTAACTTCTGTCTCTTCAAGCTGCCATTAGATTTCAAATCAAGAAAGAAACAAATCTCTACACTGATGATAACCTAAAGAAAAAAGTTCAAAATTTGTCCCAAGTCTTTGCTCAGTAGTTTCATCATTCATCAGTAGATGCATATTTCAGGGCTAAGGAATTGAGTTTTTGGAGGGAGGGCTGTTCCTGTGAAAGGGAAGAGAACAGAGGGAAGAACTCGTCTGAGCCTGTGGTAGCACCTGGGGTGCATTTGGTGCATTTTACAAATGGTGCTGGGACGTGGGAGGAGAAGCAGGAACCACCTGTTCCACAGGATACAAGCCTTCTACACATCTCTTGTACTGCACATAGAACACAAAAGATAAACAATGACACAGAAACTTATGAAGACTCCTCTTTACTCCCAGAATTCTGAAAGTTTGCAAAGGGTGCATCACTTTTCAGAAGGTGGCCAGTTGTTTGTAATCTGCCTCTACAGAACTCCGGCTGATTAATCTAGGTACAAACTGAGACTCAATCAGAAGTTCATCCTCCAAATCAAATGATATCACTAAAACTCCTAGTCACAGAAATGGGAAGTTTCAAGAGGAGAGGAACTGGGACAGTTACTCACAGGTAGAGGAGCACCAGGCTGATTCCCAGGAGAGCCCAGGTTTCCATGGAAAAGTTTGGGATCAGACCCATCACTACTTTCCTTCCAAAATTTTCTCCTCTGAGTTTGACTTCCAGCTATGTGAGCTATCTTTTCACTGGCGAAGGTGCCAAGCTTGCCTTCTGTGAGCAGCTGTGAGTCAATGAAGTCAGTCTGGCATATTTGTATGCTTGGAAAGGAAGTGGAGCTGGGTGTACAGCCAGTAGAAAAAACCACCTGTGCCCCACCCCCTATTGCAGAAGCCAGATGCCTCCTCCACCTTGGCAATTGGCAGTGAGTCATGAGACATGTCCATTTTTATCTTTGAGCTCAGGTTTGTAAAAATTATTAATAAAAAATTGGATCAGAGTTATCATTACGCCCAAAGGTTATTGCTTCTTATCAGAAACTCAAGTGAAACATTGGAATTAAATGTCCTCTAATCAGTTTTTGTCTCCTTGGGTTTTCTCATTACAAAATCCTTGAATTCCACCAAAAAAAAAGTTATATCTAAATAACTACTCGTGCACTTTCCTCTGCTTGCAATGCCCTCTTGCTCAGAGAAGACTTTTTAAAATATTTTTGTTGTTGTTGATGGACCGTTTTTCCTTCTTTCTTTCTTTCCTTATTTATTTCTATGCAGTGCTGAGAATCAAACCCAGGGCCTTACACCCTAGGCAAGCCCTCTACCACTGAGTCACAGCCCCAGCCCAGAAGACTATTAATCATCCTTCAAAACCCAGCTCAGAAAAAACTTCATCTGGTAAAGCCTTCAACACCACCTCTTCACACGGAGCCACTTCCTCCCCTGGACAACATCTATTTTCCCTGGAACACATTTCTCTTTTTGTTGTTCTCTTTATGTCCTACAACATTGTTGGATTCCACCTTTGTTTAACTTTCCAGAATGTGAAATTCTCTGGAGCGGGATCTCTGTACTATCCACTATTATGCCCCTAGTCCCTAGCAGAGTTCTTTACAAAGAGCTGGTATCTGGGACGTTTGGTCATTGAGTCAGGTGAGATTGCTGGGCCTCTGCAGGTTCTTTCCCTGTGTGTCTTTGCTGACCACTTCATCTTTCTGGTTTATTAATACAGAAAGATGATTTGGCTTGTTTGGGCCACAGCCACCTTCCCAGCACATTCAGGCTGTGTGCCAGTACCCTGATGGCCAGAAGTCCCCTAAAAATACGGGGATGAACAAGATGACACTGATGGATGCTCTGAGTAATGTCAATCCAAGCTACTTCCTGTGCCACCATTAAGAGATCCCTACAGTAGCCAGCAAGTTAGACAGATTTTAGAGCAAAGAATAACCTCTGTATCTGAAAATAATGCATGTCCATGACCAATGGGTGTGAAAGGAACAAGAAGAGAACAGCATCCTGCATGGCCAGGTGAACCATAAATCTCTACCCACCCATCTCATGGCAGATGTCACCACAGAGAGCACATCCAGCACCAGAACTCCAAAAAGATGATCCCAGATTTTTCATTAGGCCAAGAGGTATCTGAGCAGGTGGCTCCCTGCTTTTTGGTAAATGGGTGGTTGTGGATGGAGAGCAGACCCTGGGAGCTAGTTTAGGAGGAGTCTTGTAAGAACAATTGTCACTTGTGAGACTCTCAACAGATTCCTGATGCGAGTGATGCCATGTCTGAGTGTTTGGAAATTATACCAGTTCATTATCTCAAGTCTGAGTCAAATTCTTTGTCTGACTAGCCTGAGAAAGAGAGGTTTAGGTAACAAAGCCTCCAAGTTTTCAAAACATAACAGAATGAGAAGACATTCAAGCTGTGCTTGTGTGCTTCCTTCTCTCTTTCTTCTGACTCTGTGCCAACTGATACTCACCCTTCACCAACCTTTCCTACATCTCTGGCATGCATTCAAACAAGGAGAGATTATGGTGTCATTTGATAACTACTGACAATTAACAATCTTGAAACAGACTGAATTCAGAGGCACCCCATATGAAATTGGGAATGACTTCCTTATGTTGAGAGTAGAAGATGGGAGCCATGGGGCTTCCACCTCCCACCCTGACAGGCACCAAATAGGATGTAAATGGGGATTTCATTCCATCTGGGACAACACAGACTAAATCTGCATCTGTGTATTTCTTGCCTTTTTTTCCAGATTGCTCCCTCTTCAGATCAACCAAATATACACATGTATATCACCTGGCTTTTGTTTCTGTAAATTATAATTGTGTCTGTGGGATAGGTAAGGAGAAGTAATCTAACCATTTCCTCCTGGGCTGATTGAACTGCATCAAGTTCAATACTCATTTTACCATATTTTGTCTATTTATTATGTGGATAGGCCGCCAAATCCAGGCAGCCAGGATTAAGGCAGGTCCCAGGGTTAGGTTGTCAGTAACAATCTTACCATAACCCAAAATCTTTTTTATACTTTCTGTATTAAAAACCTCTATAGAACTAATATAATTTCATCTTCCTTCAAATCATGTATTTGACTACTATAATGAAATAGCCAGGGCTATTATTATTTTCCCCGACTTTCATACCTCTGAACCTGGTTGGACTGGTTGGGATTTGTACCAACAAGGATGGGTTAGACATTCCTTGAGATGAAAAATGCATCCAGTGCTGGACCCCAATCTATACAAAAGTCCTTTTTCTGCAAAGGGCAATCAAAGAAGCCAAGCTCTAGCCAGGCAGGGTGGCAAACATCTGTAGTCCTAGTTGTTAAAGAGGATGAGGCTAGAGAATCACTTGAGCCCAGGAGTTCAAGGTCAGATAACACAGGGAGAAGTCATCACACACACACACACACACACACACACACACACACACACACAGAGAGAGAGAGAGAGAGAGAGAGAGAGAGAGAGAGAGAGGCATGTTCCTCATGAACTTAATTCCATAGAAGGTAATATCATCAAACACAAAGATATTTGCATACTAAATTTTTGCTGTGCATGTCCAGGAAAGCATTATATGCCAGAAGTCTGCCCTCATGACTCTGGCATCTCCTCTACATATTTAGTGAAGCACTCACCACATACTTTAAAGATATGTTCTATATATTTAAGTATTCAGATGTTTAATTCCCAGTTATTATTCTGGTTGCAGATAGTGATAGCAAAAAATAAGGACATAGTATAAATAAGGATGGTTCAACCACATAAAATTAATCATACAAGTATGAGACACATACATTCCTTATCAATATGAATGGTTTATCTTCTTTCTTGTTTTCATATGCAACAGATAAAAGTTTAATCTCAGATTACATTCAGGAAAACATCAGGCTGATATAAGTGTAAATGAACAGGTGATCCACAAACTTAGTGATGTAAGGGTCCCAATCATTATGATATTTCCATCCTTTCATAATGGTAGCCCAAGTTGTTATTCCCATGGAAAGCCTGTCTTGACTGGAATTGTCTGACTAAATTTCTCTTGGTGTAGAGAGACACAGAAGTGCTCTGGAATGATTTGTGTATAAGGTTCAAATTCCACAATTTATAATTACAATTATGAAAAAATGCAAGCAAGATTATTTATCAACTTAGTTAAGTGCCCATTCTTCTCAGTCGGGTAAAACTTGATCTTGCTAATTTGGGGAATCAGGTGGTATCTAAACTCTGGTGGCTAGAAAAGGAAATAACCAACTCTTCTGGGCTAATGGATGGGAAGGTTGAGGAGCATGTCAGGTGAAAGAGACAGTTCCTCTCATTATTGGACTCTTCCAATGTGTGCATAACATCAGTATCACTGTAGATTGGCAGGACTGTCTGGCTACTGTGTTCAGGACTTGTGACAAATTCTACCTATAAGCCAGTCAGAATCCTTGCCCTTGTGAAATTTAACCTTAAGGGAGAGCAATGCTAATCAAATAAATACATAAATAATATTAAATTACAAATTTTATTACAAAATAAAAGAAAATTTGTTGAACTTCCCAGCAGTGTTTGACATAGGTGGTTGATGTGACAAGAGATGAGAAATTAAATCAATATATGACCCAGCTATATCATCCCCTGTTGGGGTTTAAGTGTGCAGAGTTTAGCTCCCTCAGCCTGACACTTTGCAAGAAACTGTGGCTGTGATTTAGGTCAGCTGAAGGCAAACCTCAGCTAGGAGGAGAAAATGTTCTCTTCCCCTTATCTCAAGACACAAGCTTCTGCATGGTTTGGCCTAGAGGAAGAAGCTTCCTGCATACTGGACCTGGGAACAGTACATTCAGGGATTAGATAATGTTTACAAAGAACTTTGGGAGGGTAGTTATCAAATGAACAGGAACAATCTGAATTTAGCTCTGTGTACCCGCTGAGACATGATATTTGGGCTATGTGGATGAAGTGTTACTGAAGAATTGCTTGCTTTGTTAGAAGAAGAATATAAAAGGAACTTGCAAATAAACCTCAGCATGCAGTTGCAATTGCTGCCTTGGCTCTGCATCCCCTGTGTCCCGGTTATTTCATGACCTTTACCCAGGGACCCAAACGAACTAGATGTTCACAAGTGGCGCCTGAACAGGGACCCTGCTGGATTGTCAGGAAGGGTGAGTTATTTTTCTTTATATTACAGGGTGATGGGACAATCTTTAACTTCTCCTTTTTTTACGTATTCTTAGGCATTCACTTGCCATCTATGGTATTACTATTTCTCATTCTGATATAGAGATGTGTCTTGAGGTGGTCAGGGAATGGAATCTCTGGTTCCCGGAGGAAAAATCTATGGATGTGAATAATTGGAAACGGGTCCATCATAATGTTGAAAAGGCCATAAGGCAAGGCGAAAAAATTCCGGTTCGGTTTTGGTTTATCTGGTCTATTTTATATACAATGTTTAAACCTATGGAGGAAGAAAGATTAATTGGCAATTTACAAAAGGAACTAGCTCCTTCTATCCTAGATCTCCCTCTGGATATTAGTGAAAAGGAGGAAATAATAAAAGATATGCAACAATTGACTCATAATTCTTCACAAAATTCTGCTGATTTAATTGGTAATGTGACAGAAAAGAAAACAAAAGTAAAAACGACGATTGATGATCGTTCCGTCTCGGAGCAATTCAAACTCGTTATGGAGGAGGTTCTGGGACGTCTCAATAAATTAGAAGCTAAAGCGGACTCTAGGCCTTTATGGGGAACCAGGCCCTCTGCCCCTCCGGCCATTAACCCTTTTTTGGCAGCTTTTTTAAAAGCTGTCCAGGAAATGGACTCAAAGCCTTCTGACGATAAGGACGAAACTCCTTTCTTTGCTTTTCCTATAATCAGGCCTGATCCAGCTAATGGACTGGCACATCCACCTTGGTGTGAGGGGATTAATATTGATCATATTGACAGATTAAAAAAGGCAATGACAATGTACAGACCTAAGTTAATGTTTTTCTTATAAGCTCTATTTTTGATCAACTGTGAAATATTTAAATATTACAATGAAAATTTCACCTAAAATAGCTACAAGGCCTTTATTGTGTTATGTGTGCACATTTGTAGTATATGTTGTATGTCTGTTTGTGTGTATGTCCATATATCATGTACATGATATAAACATTAATATATATGTAAAGAGCGCTCATAAAAATTAATGAAAAAAAATGGATCCAAATATTTTTAATTCACTGATTTAAATGGTTCAATTTAAATTGGGTAAACACAAAAAAAAATAAGATGTCTTTAACATGTTAATGACAGATATGCTTTGGTTCTAGGACTTTTCTTCAACAATAACAACAACAAAATGGCTAACACGGTTCATGATACTTGTCTAATGTTTTGATAAAATAGGTAAATTAATAAGACATAAGATTATTTGTTTATAAGTATTTTTGTTAAATATCAGATTAATTTACAAGGTTAATATGCTAAATGTTAAATATACCATTAAATGCTTTTAACTCCTTAAATTACATTAGATAACATTATTAATAAATTTTTAAGTTGGTAAATAATATAAATAAATAAATAAATAAATAAATAGTTTTATATATTCATCCCTAATATATAGACACTATATTTTCATAATATGGTAAACAAATGTGATTAATTATGTACTACAAATAACAAAATATCTCTTATTAAAATGAAATAATTTGCCTAAATTCAAAAATTTACAAAAATTATTTCTTTTTTTTTTTTTTTTATTGGTCGTTCATAACATTACATAGTTCTTAATACATCATATTACACGGTTTGATTCAAGTGGATTATGAACTCCCGCTTTTACCCCGTATACAGATTGCTGTATCACATCAGTTTCCCTTCCATTGATTGACATATTGCCTTTCTAGATTCTGATGTATTCTGCTGTCTGTCCTATTCTCTACTATCCCCGCTCCCCTCCCCTCCCCTCCCCTTTTCTCTCTCTACCCCTTCTACTGTAAATCATTTCTTCCATTTGTATTAACTTGTCTTACCCCTCCTTTCCTCTTATATGATATTTTGTATAACCCTGAGGATCGCCTTCCATTTCCATGCAATTTCCCTTCTCACTCCCTTTCCCTCCCACCTCTCATCCCTGTTTAATGTAAATCTTCTTCTCAAGCTCTTCGTCCCTACCCTGTCCTTGTTTACTCCCCTTATATCAAAGGAGTCATTTGGTATTTGTTTTTTAAATATTGACTAGCTTCACTTAGCATAATCTGCTCTAATGCCATCCATTTCCCTCCAAATTCTATGATTTTGTCATTTTTTAATGCAGAATAATACTCCATAGTATATAAATGCCACATTTTTTTTATCCATTCATCTATTGAAGGGCATCTAGGCTGGTTCCACAGTCTTGCTATCGTGAATTGAGCTGCTATGAACATCGATGTAGCAGTGTCCCTGTAGCATGCTCTTGTTAGGGCTTTAGGGAATAGACCGAGAAGGGGAATAGCTGGGTCAAATGGTGGTTCCATTCCCAGCTTTCCGAGAAATCTCCATACTGCTTTCCAGATTGGCTGCACCAATTTGCAGTCCCACCAGCAATGAACAAGAGTGCCCTTTTCCCCGCATCCTCTCCAGCACTTATTGTTGTTTGACTTCCTAATGGCTGCCAGTCTTACTGGAGTGAGATGGTATCTTAGGGTAGTTTTGATTTGCATTTCTCTGACTGCTAGCGATGGTGAGCATTTTTTCATGTACTTGTTGATTGATTGTATGTCCTCCTCTGAGAAGTGTCTGTTCAGGTCCTTGGCCCATTTATTGATTGGGTTATTTGTTATCTTATTGTCTAATTTTTTGAGTTCTTTGTATATTCTGGTTATTAGGGCTCTATCTGAAGTGTGTGGAGTAAAGATTTGTTCCCAGGATGTAGGCTCCCTGTTTATCTCTCTTATTGTTTCTTTTGCTGAGAAAAAACTTTTTAGTTTGAATAAGTCTCATTTGTTGATTCTATTTGTTAATTCTAGCGCTATGGGTGTCCTATTGAGGAATTTGGAGCCCGATCCCACAGCGTGTAGATCATAACCAACTTTTTCTTCTATCAGATGCCGTGTCTCTGATTTAATATCAAGCTCCTTGATCCATTTTGAGTTAACTTTTGTGCACGGCGAGAGATATGGATTCAGATTCATTTTGGTGCAAATGGATTTCCAGTTTTCCCAGCACCATTTGTTGAAGATGCTATCCTTCCTCCATTGCATGCTTTTAGCCCCTTTATCAAAAATAAGATAGTTGTAGTTTTGTGGATTGGTTACTGTGTCCTCTATTCTGTACCATTGGTCCACCCGCCTGTTTTGGTACCAGTACCATGCTGTTTTTGTTACTATTGCTCTGTAGTATAGTTTGAAGTCTGGTATCGCTATACCACCTGATTCACACTTCCTGCTTAGTATTGTTTTTGCTATTCTGGGTCTTTTATTATTCCATATGAATTTCATGATTCTTTTATCAATTTCTACAAGATATGCTGCTGGGATTTTGATTGGCATTGCATTGAACTTATATAGGACTTTTGGTAATATCGCCATTTTGATGATGTTAGTTCTGCCTATCCATGAGCAGGGTATATTTTTCCATCTTCTAAGGTCTTCTTCTATGTCTTTCTTTATGGTTCTGTAATTTTCATTGTATAAGTCTTTCACCTCTTTTGTTAGGTTGATTCCCAAGTATTTTATTTTTTTGGGGGATATTGTGAATGGAGTAGTTGTCCTCATTTCCATTTCAGAGGATTTGTCGCTGATATACAGGAATGCCTTAGATTTATGCGTGTTGATCTTATATCCTGCCACTTTGCTGAATTCATTTATTAGCTCTAATAGCATCTTTGTAGACCCTTTTGGATCTGCTAGGTATAGAATTATATCATCTGCAAATAGTGATAATTTAAGTTCTCCTTTTCCTATTTTTATGCCTTTAATTTCTTTCGTCTGCCTAATTGCTCTGGCTAGTGTTTCGAGGACTATGTTGAACAGAAGTAGTGAGAGAGGGCATCCCTGTCTTGTACCAGATCTTAGAGGGAATGCCTTCAATTTTTCTCCATTCAGAATGATGCTGGCCTGTGGCTTATCATAGATTGCTTTTACAATGTTGAGGTATGATCCCGTTATCCCTAATTTTTCTAGAGTTTTGAACATAAAGGGATGCTGTACTTTGTCGAATGCTTTTTCTGCATCTATCGAGATGATCATATGGTTCTTATTTTTCAGTCTATTGATGTGGTGGATAACATTTATTGATTTCCGTATATTGAACCATCCTTGCATACCAGGGATGAATCCTAATTGATCATGGTGTATAATTTTTTTGATATGTATTTGAATCCGATTTGCCAGAATTTTATTGAGGATTTTTGCATCAAGGTTCATTAGAGATATTGGTCTGTAGTTTTCTTTCTTTGAGTTGTCTTTGTCTGGTTTCGGAATCAGGGTGATGTTGGCCTCGTAGAATGAATTTGGAAGTTCTCCCTCTTTTTCTATTTCCTGAAATAGCTTGAAAAGTATTGGTGTTAGTTCCTCTTTAAAGGTTTTGTAAAACTCTGCTGTATACCCGTCCGGTCCTGGGCTTTTCTTAGTTGGTAATATTTTGATGGTTTCTTCTATTTCCTCTATTGTTATTGGTCTGTTTAGGTTGTCTATATCCTCCTGACTCAATCTGGGCAGTTCATAAGACTTAAGGAATTTATCTATGCCTTCACTATCTTCTATTTTATTGGAGTATAAGGATTCAAAATAATTTCTGATTATCTTCTGTATTTCTGAAGTGTCTGTTGTGATATTGCCTTTTTCATCCCGTATGCTAGTAATTTGGGTACTCTCTCTTCTTCTCTTTGTTAGCATGGCCAAGGGTCTGACAATTTTATTTATTTTTTCAAAGAACCAACTTTTAGTTTTGTCAATTTTTTCAATTGTTTCTTTTGTTTCAATTTCATTAATTTCAGCTCTGATTTTAATAATTTCTTGCCTTCTACTTCTTTTGCTGTTGTTTTGCTCTTCTTTTTCTAGGATTTTGAGATGAAGTATGAGATCATTTATTTGTTGGTTTTTTCTTTTTTTGAGGAATGAACTCCAAGCAATGAATTTTCCTCTTAGAACTGCTTTCAATGTGTCCCATAGGTTCTGATATGTTGTGTCTGTGTTTTCATTTAACTCTAGGAAGTTTTTAATTTCCTCCTTGATGTCTTCTAAAACCCATTGATCATTCAGCAACCTATTGTTCATTCTCCAAGTGATGCTTGATTTTTCCTTCCTACTTTTATCATTGAATTTCAGTTTCATTCCATTGTGATCAGATAAGATGCATGGTGTTATCTCTACCCCTTTATATTGTCTAAGAGTTGCCCTGTGACATAATATATGGTCTATTTTTGAGAAGGTTCCATGTGCTGCTGAGAAAAAAGTGTAACTACTTGATGTTGGGTGGTATAGTCTATATATGTCAATTAAGTCTAGATTGTTAATTGTGTTATTGAGTTCTATTGTTTCCTTATTTAACTTTTGTTTGGAAGATCTGTCCAGTGGTGAGAGAGGTGTGTTGAAGTCTCCCATGATTATTGTATGGTGGTCTATTAGACTCTTAAACTTGAGAAGAGTTTGCTTGATGAACACAGCTGCGCCATTATTTGGGGCATATATATTTATGATTGTTATGTCTTGCTGGTGTATGGTTCCCTTGAGCAGTATGACGTGTCCTTCTTTATCCCTTTTGATTAACTTTGGTTTGAAATCTATTTTATTAGATATGAGTATGGCCACTCCTGCTTGTTTCCGCAGTCCATATGAGTGGTATGATTTTTCCCAACCTTTCACCTTCAGTCTATGAATATCTTTTCCTATCAGATGCGTCTCCTGTAGGCAGCATATTGTTGGGTCTTGTTTTGTGATCCATTCTGCTAGCCTGTGTCTCTTGATTGGTGAGTTTAAGCCATTAACATTTAGGGTTATTATTGAGATATGGTTTGTTCTTCTAGCCATATTTATTTATTGATGTTACTAAACCTGATTTGTTATCCTCTTTGACTACTTTCCCCCCTTTACTGTCCTACCTCCCAATGTGGGTTTTCAATGTTATTTTCCATTTCCTCTTCCTGTAATGTTTTGCCAAGGATTTTTTGAAGAGATGGTTTTCTAGCTGCGAATTCTTTTAACTTTTGTTTATCGTGGAAGGTTTTAATTTCATCTTCTATCCTGAAGCTTAATTTCGCTGGATACACGATTCTTGGTTGGAACCCATTTTCTTTCAGTGTTTGAAATATGTTATTCCAGGATCTTCTAGCTTTCAGAGTCTGTGTCGAGAGATCAGCTGTTATCCTGATTGGTTTACCCCTGAATGTAATCTGCTTTCTTTCTCTTGCAGCTTTTAAAATTCTCTCCTTATTCTGTATGTTGGACATCTTCATTATAATGTGTCTAGGTGTGGATCTCTTATGATTTTGCATATTCGGCGTCCTGTAGGCTTCTAGGATTTGGGATTCTGTCTCATTCTTCAATTCTGGGAAGTTTTCTCGTATTATTTCACTGAATAGACTGTTTATTCCTTTGGTTTGGAGCTCTGTGCCTTCTTGTATCCCAATGACTCTTAAATTTGGTCTTTTGATATTTTCCCATATTTCTTGGATGTTCTGCTCATGGTTTCTTAGCATACTTGCTGAGCTGTCTATGTTCTTTTCCAGTTGAAATACTTTGTCTTCATTGTCTGATGTTCTCTCTTCTAAGTGATCTACTCTGCTGGTAGTATTCTCAATTGAGTTTTTAAGTTGGTTTATTGTTTCCTGCATTTCTAGGATTTCTATTTGTTTGTTTTTTATTACCTCTATCTCCCTGTGAAATTGATCTTTTACTTCCTGGATTTGTTTGTCAATGTGATCTTTCATTGTCTGATTTTGCTGTCTCATGTCTTCCTTGAGACTCCAGATAATCTGAAGCATGTATATCCTGAACTCTTTATCTGACATTCCATCAGTTGCAGCTATTGCCTCTTCTAATGTTGAGTTGACCTGCATAGCTTGTAGTCCTTTCTTTCCTTGTCTTTTCATACTCCTCGCGTTTCTTTCTGCTTGGTGCAACTGTTGTGTTTTTGAAATTTACCCCCTGGCCTGTCTTTCCAGTGGGCCGCAGGTATCTTTGCTCCCCCCGCTCCGGCACCTTGTAGCTCCCCAGTGCGCGCCACAGACTCCAGCCGCAGGGCGATTGCCTGACTTGACTTCAGCACCCGCCGCAGAGCCACCTGAGGAGCCGGTTATCTATGGCCGCGTGTTTAGGGACCCGGAGGGAGAAGCAGCTGCTCCCAGAATGAGCGCTATGCCTTCCGGGAGAGCCCGGATGGCGGAGGCCGACTGCGGGTTCGGGCGGGGCGGCCCAAGCCGCTCAGGGTAACCGCCGCTGCAAAAACGATTGCTGGCTCCGTGACTTGACTTCTGCACCCGCCAAGTTGCCACCTGTGGAGCCGGTTATCTGTGGCCGCGTGGTTAGGAACCAGATAGGTGGGGTGGCTGCTTGCAAAGCGAGAGCTAGGCCTCCCGGGGGAGCCCCTTGCCGGAGTGGCTAATGTCTGCGGACTAGACCTCTGTGCCCGAGTGGCCGCCCAAGATCCACTTCTCTGGGACAAACTGTCACTTCCAATAAACCTACCAGATCACGGCTGCTCTCCTCTAAAGGGAATTATGCTAGGAGTTCCTCTGTATGTAGGCTGCAGCTGTCCAGGTGGGTCTTTCTTATCCCATTAAAGTGGAGACATTGGAGTCGCTGCTTCCTCGCCGGCCGCCATCTTCTTCCTCTCCCCAAAAATTATTTCTAAGAATAAACAAAAAAATTTAAGCACATGATAAAGAAGGTCTATGTACCTTGGCAATATATGTAAATTTTTGAATTTATAATCTTAAAAAAATTAAGGATTATACAAATATAATTAAATAACAACTGTTATTTTACAATATTCTATTATGTTATTGCTTTAAGAGCTAAACTTAATTAATATAAAAACATCAATAGTGATTATGGTATTATTACTCTTCTTTGTATATTAAATGTGTTCATATTTTCCAGATATATAAGTCATTAAAATAAAAGCTTTAAAAAGCCTTTATCAAGCTGGTGTTCTCCAAAAGGTTACATGGTAATTTTAGGCTTATAAAAATAACATATTGGAGATTTATTTATTTCCTTTAATGTTCTATAACTGGGCCTATTATCAATAAGATATATAAAGTTTTATGTTACTTTTTACACTGAGGTACAATTTAAATGTATTTTTTAAGTTAATGAGAGCCCTATCTACATAAAGGTTAATATTATAAAACACAAATTAAAAAATTAAAAAGGAGGAAAATGACAGATTTAAATATGCACTTATTTAGACATTTACAAAATCAACCTAAAGCATTGTTACATCAAGCCTTATTTATTTTAAATTTCCTTAATCTTCCACAAGGAGAAATATTGACAAGAGCAGAACGACATTTTGAGCAAAAAACCTTAGAAATAGTTCATGAACCAATCTGGATAAAAATTGCGGCAGATGCTGAATGGCAGCCAGGGATTTTACTTTATAGAGGAAAGGGTTATGCTTATGTTTCAACAGAAAATGGACACCGGCAGTGGCTCCCAGGGCGGTGGATCCAGACCCGTCACAATCAGAATGGCACCAAAGGGGGCACCCTATCCACTACCCCAGCCGAGGAATCAAGATCCTGAGCTTGATGTTCCGGTGGCAGTAATGGCGCGTCTTCATCTTGGGGCCCGACGTCGTCAACGTCCTAATTTCTCTCCTTTACCTACGTGGGGTCAAATTAAAAAGCTGAGTGGGGAAGGGCAAAAGGTGCTGCAACGAACGGGGAAGAGTTGCACCCCAGAAAATTTATTTCTGGCCATGTGTGCATTACTAACAGTGTCTTCTGCTTCTGAGGTACAAAATAATAATACTCACTATTGGGCCTATATTCCCAATCCACCTTTGCTGGAACCCGTTATTTGGGGTGACATGGATATTACCTTATATATTTCTCCTGCTCTTTTATCTTCCCCTTGGAACAATTTAACATATATGAATATGAATGATGGAACACCATTTAATTTCACTTATAAGAATAATAACAGTAAACCTATATGCTTGGGCGTTCCCCTTGCTTACAATTAGATTGGCAACATTGGATATTAGTTGGAAAGGAGAGTAATGGTTCTCGAACCCGTCTACAACGACTGTCTGCATGGTCCATTAATATGACTTGGGATAATATAACTGAACAAAAATACCCTATGTTCCCCGAGTGTCCTGATTTTACTTATCAGGACTTGAGATACTCCCCTTTTATATGGCAGGAATGTTTAGGTAAATTCGGGAAGGTATTTCAGGATATTATCATGTGGGGTCCTTATGGGATGTTCTTAAAAAATTGTTCAGAATGGAATATTACTGCTTGTAATTTATCTTCTGCATACAGAATCCCGCCGAAAGAGAGATGGAATGAAACCATTTGGAACGACAAATTGATGGCCTGGGGAGATGGCGGAATTGCTGACCCACGCTTGGCTTCAGTGAAGTACCCTCATCATTTACAAACACATTTATGGAAGATTGCTGCTGCAACTAAACCTGTAATCTTGTCTAATGGCTCTTTCTCTGGGACTAATCAATCTGCTGCTTCTTATAATTTTAGTGTATTTAAAGAATATAATATAACCACATGTGCACCCATGCCATATCTGTTCTTAATTGGAAATGTTACTTTTGATGGAGGAATTTCATGCTTTAATTGTAAATTGTGAACCTGCATTAATACATCTGTTTCTATTCCTTCTGGTTATTCCATTGTGCTGTTACAACAGCGCTCTCACATTTGGCTTCCTGTGAACTTACAAATACCATAGTCCCAAGATCCTGTAAATACTTTGGTTCTGGAATTTTTTAGAAAATTGTTAAAACGTACTAAACAGTTTGTGGGACTTGTAGTTGCTGTAATTCTAAGTCTTATAGCAGTGGCTACAGTTGCTACAGTTTCAGGGATAGCTTTACATACTTCTTTACAAACAAAACATTTTGTTGAGGAATGGCATAAAGATTCACATGAGTTATGGCTATCCCAAGCTCAAATGGATTCTAAACTTCAAACTCAAATAGATATTTTAAAAACAGACAGTTAATTGGTTAGGAAAAAAGATACTTACCTTAGAACAGGAAATTAGATTAAAATGTGACTGGAATTCAACTTCTTTTTGTATAACTAATATACAATATAATCAAAACATACACAAATGGAGTACCATACAAAATCATCTCGATGGCAATGAAACAGCTCGATTAGTGATTGATTCTTTACATAAGGATATATTTGAAATTTTTGGAAAAGGGTTTCAACATGATGATGCTGCACAAATAGCTGAATTGTTTTTAAAACAGAGGGATTAGATCCCAAAGAAATTGCTCAAAGTCTTACCCATACGGCTGGAGGAATGGGAATAGTGTTATGCTTAGTTATTATCCTGTTTGTAATTACATATTGCATGTGTATAAGACCATCTCAAAACTCTATATTAACTTTGTGGAAAGCTGTTTTAGAAAAACAAAAGAAAAAAGAAAAAATTGTTGGGGTTTAAGTGTGCAGAGTTTAGCTCCCTCAGCCTGACACTTTGCAAGAAACTGTGGCTGTGATTTAGGTCAGCTGAAGGTAAACCTCAGCTAGGAGGAGAAAATGTTCTCTTCCCCTTATCTCAAGACAAAAGCTTCTGCATGGTTTGGCCTAGAGGAAGAAGCTTCCTGCATACTGGACCTGGGAACAGTACATTCAGGGATTAGATAATGTTTACAAAGAACTTTGGGAGGGTAGTTATCAAATGAACAGGAACAATCTGAATTTAGCTCTGTGTACCTGCTGAGACATGATATTTGGGCTATGTGGATGAAGTGTTACTGAAGAATTGCTTGCTTTGTTAGAAGAAGAATATAAAAGGAACTTGCAAATAAATCTCAGCATGCAGTTGAAATTGCTGCCTTGGCTCTGCATCCCCTGTGTCCCGATTATTTCGTGACCTTTACCCAGGGACCCAAACGCACTAGACGTTCACAATCCCCCATATTTATCCAACAGAATTAATCAGCATACTATGCATATCCATGTTTTTGGTAGCATACTTCACAATAACTAAGTTATAAAAGCAATCTAGGTGTCCATCAACTGGATAAAGAAAATATGGTATATGTACTCAACGGAGATTTACTCAGCCATAAACACAAATAGAGTTATGCCATTTGCAAGAAAATTAATAGAAACAGAAAATGATTTGGTCAGCTTTTTTTCTTCTGTGACTAAAGGACCCAGCTAGCACAATTGTATGGGGAGGAAAAGTTTATCTAAAGGCTCATCATTTTAGATGTCTTACTTCATAGAAGGCCAGCTCCAATCCATGGGGGCCCAAGGTGAGGCAGAACATCATGGTGTAAAATTGTGGAAGAGGGAACCAGCTCACATGATAATCAGGAGAGAGAGAGAGAGAGAGAGAGAGAGAGAGAGAGAGAGAGAGAGAGAGAAGAGGTCTTCACTTGCCAGATACAAATATATACCCAAAAGCCATGCCCCCAATGAATCACTTCCTCCAGTCCCACTCCACCTGCCTACAGTTCCCATTCAGTTAATTCAATCAGGGACTAATTCACTGATTAGGTTAAGACTATGCTATATAACCCAATCATTTCTCCTCTATACCTGCGTGCATTGTCTCACACCTCAACCTTTGGGGAACACTACACACCCAAATCATAACAGAGAACATCATACTAAGTAATGTAAGCCAGATTCAGAAAGTCAAGGGTTCTTTGTTTTTTTATCATATGTACAAGCTAGAGAGATATAAATGAAAGAAAGGGAACTCAGGTAAACAGAAAAGGGACCAGTAGAGAAATGGAATCAGTGGAGGGAAAAGAGGGAGCAAAGGGAGGGATCTGAGAATGAAATAGACAGTGTATGCTGTGTGCATATATGAATATATCACAATGAAAATCACTCATCTATCTAATCATAATGTACAAATAAAAATGTTAAAACCATAAGAGAAAAAATAACTGAAACATGTTAAATAAAAAAGAAAAGATATATTTGGACTCAGTTTAAGAGATTTCAGCTGATAATCAATTGGATCCATTGATTCTGGGCTGTGGTGAGGCAGATTGCCATGACAGAAGTGCACCATGGAGCAAAGTTCCTCCCCTCATGGTGATTGGGAAGCATGAGGAGGGCAAAGTAGGGGCTAGGGATTTGATAAGCTCTTCTAGGATCTGCACCTGGTGACCTAACTCCAACTAGGCCCTAGGCTCCGTCCTCTCTACCACCTTCTGATAATGCCATACAAATGTGAATCCATCTATGGATCATTCACAGATGAGATTAGGGAAGCTCATGATCAAATCACCTCCCCAAAATCTCCACCTCCGCACATTGCTGCACTGGGTACCAAGCTGTTAACCCTTGAGCCTTTGGGAACATTCCAGAGTCAAACCATATCATGATTTTTTCTTTACCCCTTAACTCTCTCAACTTAGTAAGTTATGAAAGCAGAATCCAAAGGACTTGTGGGGTTGGTTGTGTGAGAACTTGGGTATGCTTAGCTCTAATTCCTCATCTGACTGTAAAAGGGGCTCAGTAAATATCCTTCAAATCACAGGACCTCAAGGATCACCTGCCTCTCTCTCGACCTCTATGATTCTCTTGTATTTAAAAAAATGCCACCTCCACATTATTCTCTTTATCTTGCATATCATGAGAGACCCCCAGGCCCTCCAGTTCAGCCAGAAATGAAGAACTCCTGAGGACAGGATGAAGCACAAAGACAGTGGAATAGACTGGACCTTGAAGAAGACATCTGCCAAGGAGGTCCTAGCTTTAGAATTCTAAAGTGGTTTCTCAACTAGGAGTACAGAGTAAAGGACATCATACACATGCACACAAACACATATTTGCCCACAAACACACACACACACACACACACACACACACACACACACACACACTAATTTGGGGGTTTTTCAGTAGCAGTAATTGAACCTAAGGTTGCTTAAACATCCAGCCACATCCCCAGCACACTGTATTTTTTTTTTTATTTTGAGACAGGGTCTCACTGTGTTGCTAACAGCCTTGCTGAATCTGCCTTCAAACTCTCAAATACATGATCCTCCTCCAGATCCCCTGGGATTACAGATGTGCATCACTGTACCCAACACACACACACATAATGTACCTCAAGCAACAATAGTGTTACTGAAAGCTCAGTCTTGTCCCTGATGTCAATTCAATAAAAAGGACAGTTTTGAGAAAAAGAGAAAGTTTTATTGTTCTATTGAGGAAGGAGAAGCACAGGGGACTCCTTTCCCAGAGGCTGTGATTCTGCCCATCAGGGAGAACAGAGGGTTCCTTTTTTGTTTGTCTGTTTGATCTTTTTTTTTTTTTTTGTATTGGTAGATGGACAGAATGTCTTTATTTTATTTATTAATTTTTATGTGGTGCCAAGAACTAAATGCAATGTCTCATATATGCTAGGCAAGTGCTCTGACTCAACCCAAGAACTGATGGTTTTTAAAGATATAATCCATTCCAGGTGTTCCCTGTGAGAGGTTCGATTCACCTGTTAATTTGGGAGATAACCATTCTTATGGCACCAGTCCTGAAGTCTGACTTACTTTGTTCCTGTGGTGGGTGTATGCTCAAAGACAGATGGATAACTCAGCCTAGGATGGGAAAAGATAATCTTGTTCCCAACCCCCAGGTTATGAAGAGAGAGAGGAAGAAGAGGAAAATAAAATCCTGTCCATATTAAAATAAGCCTCAGTGGCGAAGCAGCCAAAGACTATATTCAAAGCATGAAGTGGATGACTGATAAAATAGGTGAAATTTTTGTCTAAAACATTTAATTTTTTTCCTATTTCCTGAAATAAATTGAAGAGTATTGGTATTAGTTCTTCTTTAAAGGTCTTGTAGAACTTGGCTGTGTATCCATCTGGTCCTGAGCTTTTCTTGGTTGGTAAGCTTCTGATGGCATCTTCTATTTCATCACTTGATGAAATCCCTAAAGGTTTTCATCTTCAGCTGACAGGAAAACTCAGTGTAGAGAATTGTCCATGGAAAGCTGTGATAGACCTGATCCCCAACTTCTCCATGGAGATCTGGATTCTCTTCACAATCAGCCTGGTGTTTCTCTGTGAGTAGCTGTCCAGGCCCTTCTCCTCTGTAATCCTGGAATTGAGGTGGTTTTCAGGGCCTTATTTTTTTGAAGTGTTTGGAAGGTCAAAACAGATAATGCTAGAAATGCATAAGTTTCTATTAATCTTAACTAGATGCTTAATATCTGCTTGAGTTACTACCCCTTCCCCCAACTTCCTATTCCTGTGTCTACAGGGGTTATTGACAAAATTATTTCCTGGGATGATCTGATTAACTGAATTTTAGACCCAGACCAATGATCCAGAATACAATGGAGGGAAATTATACAAAATAAAAAATTTTAAAAAACTGACCGCCATGTGCAGTAGGAACCTCGCCCCTTTCTCTATTCACTTTGGGAATTCTGGAGGCATCTGGGTAATTTGGAGATTTGTTTTATTATCTTTACCTTCTCCAATATGTCTGCTGGAGGATATGTATGGCTTTCTTGTGGATATCAGGGATTCCTGTTCTCCTCCCTCATACTCTCCAGCATCATTTACAAAAACCTCCACAGTGCACCCCCTACTAGTGGGAGGGTCACACTCCACCTTTCCTCTTTTCTGTGATCTTCCTCTGGAACCTCCATCCCCTCCTATAACTCAATTTCTACATCATGCAATGTGCAGAACCATTTACCTCTAAGTGTTGAACTTTTAGAGCAGAGACAGCTGTTGGAAATACAGAGGAGGAATCCCAGAGCCCAGCTGGCCTTGCTGAGGAATGCCTGTGGACCCTTTAAACACAAGTTTTTCCTGAAATGAATTTTATGATATTTTACAAAAGTTACTGGATTTTTACAGAATATTTGACACACTGTCTGCTTTAAAGACTCATCTCTGGAGAAGAAAATGTTAATTCAACCATCTGGAACACATCACAGTTTCTCTTTTGATATTGCACAGTGCATCTCTTGCTATGAACAGGAAGAAACTTGAACTTCAAAGGGCACCTCTATTGTAACTGAAAGATCTCTTGGGGAACATTCCTTTCATACACATAGAACTTTTCATACCTTCCCCATTTGTCACTCTGGGACCAACCTTCTGGGAATAACAGCTACAGGCTTCAGTGGTTGCTGGCAGCCTCTTTCCTCTTTCTCTCTTCTTTCTTAAGTTTGCCCCATGTCAGCCACATTGGAGTAAAGAGGTTTGCAGGATCCAGAACCCACAGCTGTGGGTTTCAGGACATGACATATCAAAGATGAGTTGCAGGCAGGCCTTCCCTAGGGAGCATCAGCCCTAATGGGTTTCATACAGAGGTAGTTGACAGACAGAGGCAGCAAATGAATGGCTTTGTAACTGACCCTCTTTATAAGTGTGAGCATGGCTGGCACTGTGCTGACCATGCAATCATCACTGGTTGTAGATTTCATGAGGAGAGGAATGGCCTCAACATTGGTTCCTTGGTAACCCATATTTGTGCCCAGTGCCACTCAGGTGAAATGTGGAAAATCAGCCTTCCCTACATATCAAATCATATGGAGTGTCTGACGACAGCAATTTGGGTATCTCTGAAGGTGTTCAGATTTCTCTGATGTCATGGGAAGCCTTGGACCCAGTTGTCATTCTATATAAATAAGAGCACTGTGAGCACTCCCAGATCTTTCTGGGAAGACAGATCTAACTGCCAGATCCTAAAATAGGTGCATGCTTCAGAGAAAAGGAAAATTATAAAACCCTCAGAACAAATTGTAAGAACGATATTACCACAGGTGCATCATGACTTTGTGATGTTGAGAAGATGCACTTAAGCAAAATCTTATCATTCAAGGAAAAGAAAAAAATCTTTCTATTTCTACTGCATTTATTATTCCATGAATGAGAATCATAATTTCATGGAATAATCAATTTCACCAATCGACATAGGCAAATCAAATGCCCTGGCAGAATTTCAATCTGAAGCTCTCAGGAACACTGTAGTTTGGGGATGCTTATCAACTATTCATTTTAGGATGGGAGCATAAAGAATTCAAGTTCTTTTAGTTAATCATGAGTTTTAGGAGGTCCCTCACTGGAGGTGGAAGGGGAGAGGGTGAGTGAATGCAATTATTGCTTTGGGGATTTTGCTGTCATTATATCACCTACATGTCACCTCCCTGGCTTGACTGCTCTGGTTTCTGAGTCTGTGACAGGCAAGCCCCACATACTTTCACAATTCCTGTGACCTGGCTTTCTCTTTTCCAGTATAGCTATGGGACCTCCTCAGGTGGACTTTTAAAGGAGCTGGAGATTCTGGGACCAAAACCTCTGTTGTTTGGGGGAACTATTCTGACTTGCTTCAAGGTAAGTCTTGCTTGAGTTCCGGTTTTGCTTCTCCTGGTTGCAAAGATCCATTTAATTCCATTTAGATGCTGCTCCTTGGGAAGAAGTGCTAGGGTTTCAGAAACTGTGGTGGGCTCCACAGAGTATAGCCAGGATTTCCCTGGGGCTCTAACCTCATTTCTTTGGAGCCTAGTGTTTGCCTCAGGTGCACAGCCCAAATCTCTGGCACATTAAGAGGATTTTGTTTGTTCCAATGAAGGACTCCATGCATTTTCTCTCTGAAAAAGCAATAATTTCCTCTCCATTTATCCCAAATGAACTTTTCAGTAGATGTATCCCAAAATCCACATTTCAGTGACCTACTTTTGCATTTTAACAATGGAAAGATTTATTCTTAACTTTCAGAAGTGAAAACTCAGAGCAAGTGTTGAACTTGCCTTGTCCTTGTGTAGAGGTGGCAGTTCTCCATCTCTCCATGCTGAGTGGGAACTCAGGAGGCAAGTTTTCTGATATTTGCTCACTTACTCACTTTCTACTCCACACTATGCCTGGGATATACATAAGTCTGTTGGTCTAAGAAGACCACTGGTGTCTTCAGATTCCTAACTCTATGAGAACTCAAGGAGAGAGCTCATGAGGTAAGAGGAAAGCATGACCCTGGAGGAGGTGAGCATATTGTTGGGTCTTGCTTTTTAATCCAATCTGCCAGTCTACGTCTTTTGATTGACAAGTTTAGGCCATTAACATTCAAGGTTATTATTGAGATATGATTTGTATTCCTTGTCATTTTGCTTCTGGTTTTTAATTTGATTTAGTTTCTCCTTTGGTTGAATATTACTTTAGTGTAGTTTCTCCCTTTGCTGGTTTCCACTTTTTTTAACTTCATTCTCATGAAATATTTTGTTGAGAATGCTCTGTAGCTCAGGCTTTCTAGTTGTGAATCCTTTCATTGTTTGTGATCATGGAAGGTTTTAATTTCATCTTTAAACCTGAAACTTAATTCCGATGGAAGTAAAATTCTTGGTTGGCATCCATTTTCTTTTACATCTTGAAATATTTTATTCCAGGAACTCCTACCTTTGAGGGTCTGGGTTGAGAAAGCAGTTGAGATCAAAATTGGTTTCCCCCATATGTAATTTGATTTTTTTCTCACAGCCTTTAAGATTTTACCTTTATTCTCTATGTTAGTCATTCTCATTCTAATGTATCTTGGTGTGGGTCTGCTGTAATTTTGTACATCAGGGGTCCTGTAAGCCTCTCATATTTAATCTTCCATTCCATTCTTTAGGTTTGGTAAATTTTCTAATATTATATCATTAAATTATTGCTACATTCCTTTGGTTTGTATCTCTGCATCTTCATCTATTCTTATAATTCTTAAATTTTGTCTTTTCATGTTATCTCATAAATCTTGGATGTTCTATTTATGGTTTCTGACTATGTTCTCTGCAGAGTCAAATCTATCTTCAAGATTATATATTTTGTCTTCATCACCTGAGGTTCTGTTTTCCAAGTGGTATAGTCTGTTGGTGATGCTTTCTAATGAATTTATAATTTGGTTTATTGATTCCTTCATTTTGAAGATTGTGGGTTTTTTTTCCCATAATCTCTATGTGTTTCTTGAAGTAATTTTTTGCTACCTGTATTTTGTCTCTTATCTCATTATTGGAGTGATGTATTGTCTCCTGTATTTGCTGTCTTACATTATTCTGTGCCTTGAAAATCACTTTAATTGTGTATGTTTTGAAGTCCTTCTCTGACATTTCTTCTACTGAGCTGTCAATGTATTCTATTATTGTACCATCTTGGTTTGTTTGGGGTCACTTTCTTCCCTTGTTTTTTTAATATTGTTTATGGGTCTTCCTCTATAGCAGTATAGATCTGAGGTATTACAGTTTCTACTCTATAATCTTGTAATGTCCCTGCAGGTTACCAATACCTCAACGTTAAGGGGTATATTAATATTTACAGCATCAAAAGCAAACAATATGCAGCCTTAAACTACATAATTCCTACTTAGACAATTACAGTCTTGTCACAATAAACATAAATAATTTATTCAATTAGTGTCCACATTAAAAATAGTATGTTTGCATAAGGGTATACAGTTTTGAATGATGAACAAAACGGAGGCTATAGGATGTGGGATTTGTGAGGTAGAAGGTGAGAATATAGAGATATTAGGTCCTAGGGAGAGTGAAAGGGGTATGAAGCGAAGTAGGCTAGCAAGGATACCTCTGGTGTAACCAGGACAGAACCTTGGTGATGGTCTTCCAGGTCCTGGATGTTGTCTCTAGATGGAATTGAGCCAGAAGAGCCCTGCATTGGTAGATGTGGTTTGGTCTTTTCCTCCACATGTGCATGGTTGGTCTCCTATTCCGCACACACAGCTGTGGTCAATCTCCTTTTCCTCCTCCATGTGTCTGGCTGAGGTCAGTCTCCTCCTCCTACCCACATTGGGATGGGGTCAGTTTCCTCCTCCTCTGTGTGTTTGGCTGTGGTCAGTCTGCTCTTCCTCTGCTCTGGGGCTGAGATCTCTCTGGTCCACCTCCTTCATGTGTGGGGCCAGGTTGGTATGTTCTACTTCTTCCACATGTTGTCCCAGGAGATCTCTCTTATATCTCTTTACTTTCACGAAGGCAGTTTCTGATTGTTAACACTGTTTTCTAAATGTATAAGCAATTTAAGGATATCCTTTGATTTTTGTAAACCCATGCAGACGTATGATTTTTGTACTGTACTCTGGATACTAAACTGTACTGTAAAAGTTAAAAATAGTAAAATGTAAAGCTTAAGAGAGCACTTTGCCATGTTGATGTTCTCCAAACTAAAATTATCTGTTACAAAAGTCTCAAATATGTATAGGAATAACAAATTGGGTTGATATTTATTAATGTCATTTAATGTTTTACAACCAGATAAAGTAATCTGTTGTCAATAAGTTATATATAAAATTTTGTGTTACTCTTCACATTACAATTGAAATGTCAATGCACTTTTTAATAATGAGAGCCTTATCTGTTTAAGGTAAACTTGTAAAACATGAAAACATTTTGCCACCTACCCACAAAAAGTTAACAGCCCCCTTAGCCTTTCTCTGATCCAGGTTTTAAATGCAATGTTATATTGTGTTAACTAATATTCATATAGACTCAGGAAATAATATATGCCAACTTTATAAAATGACATTTAAAAAGGCAAAATCAATCTCAAACCTAAAACACATTACCTAAAATTTGTCAAGTCCCACCTTACCTGAGACAAAACTCTGCCTTCCACCTACTACATGTTAAAATGGCTCCAAAATGAGCTGAACTTCAGCTCAAATAAAGTTATGTTTAGAAGAGTGATACATTTTTTTAAAGATTACTTTGATCTCAAAGAGGAATATAATGTATAAGATAGCCAAACTTCAAGATAGCTATTACACAAACTAAGCATATTTTTAGTCTTGTTAATTTCATTATTAAGTAAAACAAAGACTATGACTTTGTCTATGTCAAATGGTTTTACAAAGTATTAACATCTAGTTGGATGGGAACTTATTCACTCACCCTGACTACCCCAATGACCATGAAGGTAAATGAACTCACAGGGTGGATTTATCTCACCTGAGTCAAGACAAAAATAATATCTCCTGCAAAAGATTGGACAGACTAAGAGACCTCAACCACCCTCTAAAGATAAAACAAAAAAAAAAGAAATGAAAAGTTACTTATGTTTTTTTCTCTTACTCAGACTGTGTTCTAAGTCCAGAATTAATAAAACAACATATTTTGTGAATCAATTATATATATATATATATATATATATATATATATATATATATGATTCACAATATATATATTCATTTATATATAAAATATATATATTCATTGTTATATATATATATATGATTCACAATATATATTCATTTATATATATTCATTGATATATAAAATATTATAGATATTCATTTATATATATAAAATGGCCATTACAACCCCCTACCTCATTCAAAAGGGGGAAAAGTTGTGGGCCAGGATATAGGTGCCTTAACCAGACAAACCATTTTACTCTGAGACTCCATTTCATATAAGAAATTCTTTTGCCAGGAGAAAACCCTGCCACTGCCATCCTGATCCTGCTTAGCACACCCTGCTTAGAAATGCAAATGTTTCTCTTCTTCTTATACAATGTAAAATTATTCTCTTTTTGGTTCCCATTTTTCTTGGCAATGTACCCTAACCACATAGAATGACTGTCTAGATATTAGTAACTATTCTTTCAGTTGTACTCATTTAGGTTTGTTTTGATTCATTTCCCCCTCTGCTTATGATTTTAGAGCTTATGATTTATGTGTATGGTTTTGAATCATAGTAACAGCCATTTATGTTTAATGTAGGACATGCTTTACTTGTGGTTTTTAACTATAAATGATGTGTTCCAACCCCTGGAGTGGGTCAAGTAGTGCAGACAGTGGTGAATAAAAGTTCCAGTTCCTATATTGAGTTTGACTCAGTGATTTATTGTAATCTCATTATAAAAATAAAGCACTAATTTTCAAAAAGTAGAAATAAGACTAGTAGAATAGAGAAAGGGTAACAGAGGGAATGAGAATAGGAGGGACAGAGAAATTACTATGGTCTGGAGTGGAGCAAATTATATTCCATGTTGTATGATTATGCACATCTATTTTAATGGGAATCCTGTGTTTACAGCCACTGGGTGATTCTTTATAGGAATTATGAGAGAGCAGAAGTGGAGCTCTTCACCACCTCTCTGGTGAGTCAGTGGAAGGGGTTAGTTGGGGTACATGATGCCCTGTGTGACTCCTGAAAGTTGGTTAGGAATTCACTTAATGAAAAACAGGTTGGGTCACTCCAGGAGAAGACTATCCTGTATAGAGAAAAGAAAACAAGAACATGTCACATTTAGGGAGCTTGGGATGTGATAAATGATAACAATCCCTTAAAACATCTTATGGAGGTATAGAGTGAGACAAGACTGAAGAGGCCAGCATGTCTTAGTAAAGAAGAATCAGGTGTTGCTGAAGGCAATTCAGTTTTATCCTGTAGGTGTTAGTAGCATTTGGAGGGATTTTAGTACAAGAGAAATGTCAGCTGGGGATCGTGGTACACTCCTGTAATCCAAGTGACTCAGGAGGCTGAGGCAGGATGATCACAAGTCTAAAGGCAGCCTTAGCAACTTAGTGAGATCATAACCTACTTAGCAAGACCCGGATTCAAAGAAGAAAGTAAAAAGTCTGAGTACCAAAATCAATAAATAAATATTAAAAGGCCCATTTTACAAGGCTCTGCCTGGTGCTGAACAGGGCATTCCATGGATAAGACCAGCCTGCAGTCCCATCAAGCAAGTTATAAATTCACTGTCCCATGTGGAGGGGAGAGTGTGCAGGTTTTGCAGTGCTTTTCAACATGACCCCATGATGCTCATCTTCTCCTTACTCATTTTCTCTTTCATGAATTCTGAGTTCTCTTTGATTTATTGGCTTTGTCCTCATTTACTTCCTGCTTTCCTGACTATCAAAATGATTCAGATTATAAAATGAATGAACTCTTTCTACCTCTGACTGTCTGCTGACTCCAGAAATTCAGTGAATTCACATTTAGTAATAAACTAAAGGTTGTCTGTGGATTTGTGTTCACAAGCAGTTCTGCACCATTTCATAACTATGTTGGGAGAATTCTGGGAGGTGTGAAAAGAAATATTTAACCCATGTGAGGCTGACACATCAACCAGGTTTTTGAGAGAAGCCCTTACACCTTCAGCAGAATTTGGAATCACAAGTTCTGGCTCCAGGGCCCCACTTCAGGATTAAATTGCCTCAGCAATTTTCTTAATCAGTGTTGGTTTCATGGCTATAACAGGGGAATTAAAACAACCCAACTCTAGTTGTCTCACAGAGTAGAAATAGGATCTATCATTAAGAGAGATGTAAATGAGCTTTCTAAACTATGAGGTACTCTGTTCCCTTATTGGTTATTTTCAAAAGAAGAAAGGCTCGGGGATGGAGCAGGATGTGAGCAGCCATGATGAAATCTTCTTACTCTTAACCTCAAAATCTTCAGAAGGTTTCCTCTTCCAGAGTGAGGAGGGGAGACAGGATATCCCCCATGGAGTTAAAATGGTATCTTCAACTTGTGCCTTTGTAGGCGACATAGCTCTGGGCACAACACTTTCAGAAGATCTGGGCCACATTCCAGTCCCTTATCTCAACATATGTTGCAGTAGGTGAGGCTGATCCCATGTTGCAAGATTAAGACCCTGGGCTCTAGAGTTAGATGATTTAAATTAGAACAGTGGCTCTGGTAGTAATATCTAGGTAACCATGGGCGGGTGAGTTAAACTTTGTGATACTTAGTTTACTCATTCATAAAATAAAGACTATAACCACACAAATCTCATAAAGTTGTTGGATGGATTGTGCCAGATAATGAAGAAGAAGTTCTTAAAACAAAGAAAAACATACACTAGGAAAGACAATGGAATTAATTGAATGTCATCTTCCTATGTTCATATATGAATACAAGACCAATGAAACTCCACATCATGTACAACCACAAGAATGTTATTCTTATTAAAATAAGTTTTACTCCATGTATGTGTAATGTCAAAACACACTCTACTGTCATGTATATCAAAAAAGACCAAATAAAAATATAGATAAGTAAATTAATTCTAGCTATTCTTTCCTGAGTTATTGATTTCTGTGTGTGGTGCCTTTTTTTTTTTTTTTTTTGCACTCCCAATTGACAGACCTCTCTAGATTTTTACAGCTCAGGACATCTGAGGCAGGTGTGTCATCTTTCAGTTCCAGTTAATTCCACCTTTTATGCATCCTGATCATAGGATCTCTTGGTTTCTGCATGAATTGGAGAAATTTGGGGACTATAATATACAAGATAATTAGAATAATGAGGAAGGGGTGTGTTTCATGCCAAACCTGAGATAGGCAGGCAGTGCTGAGTGGGTCTTGTGATTGAGATAACAAGGCTTTTGGACCTCTTAGGTCAACTTCTCCCACATGAGGAAAGAGGTCCAGGCACACCCAATGCCTTACACTTTCCATGCCTCCAGTCCCATTGATCCTGTTGTTTTTAAATTTTTCAAAGAATGAGTGATTTGAAGAAAAGAAAGGATGAATGTGTCAAATCCTGCTGCAAAGATTCAGTAAAGGATTCTTTTACTTCACAGAATTTATCCCAATCTGTAATTCAAAATCTGTATGAGTGGAATTTTTGTTGTTGCTGTTTAGTGTCTCTTTCCCCCAGGAAAGGTTAAACTTCATGAAGGCCAAAGTTCTGCCTGGCTTATGTATAATGCATGGTTCAGATCCTAAACACAGCAGGCATGCCAGACCAGTCACCCTTCAGTGATACTGGGGTGAGGTATATACTTCCTCCAGTGCCAAGAGGGAATGTCCCTAGATCTGAACCTGTCCTCACCAACCCAAACAAAAATGTCAGAAGATTTGGCCATTCCCTCTCCCAGCCACAAAGCTTAGATACCTGCCCCTCAAAACTGACAAGATGAAGATAGTCCCTACTTTTAAAAAAGGGCATGTGAGAACTGAGGTACACAGATAATATTTCTCTTTTCTTTTATTCATTTCTTTCTTTTTACTTTTTGCATATTTAAGATTATGACCTTTGTGTTTTGAATGTAAAGCATAAACCAGTTTATTCCACTTTTATTCATCCTGATCATAGGATCTCTTTGTTCCTGCATGAACTGGAGAAATGTGGGGACTATTCCACCATGAGCAATTTACTTGCCCCTGGACGTCAGAACAGGCTTCTCAAAGAGATGTCACATGTGCTGACAAAGAACAAGGGGACGGACCATCCCGTGGCAAGAAAGAAGCTCCACCATTCAGGATTGATAGGATGCTGTTTCTAATTCCACTACGATTACTTTATTTGGCATCCTGCAATTGCCTGTTTATGTGTGCCTCTCTCAAATCATCAAAATATCTGGGGCTGAGTTTCTATGTAACCAAGTACTTAGAGCAGAGATTTATAGATGAACAGTGAACCAAATTTGGTGCCCTTCAACAGGTGAATGGATAAAGAAAATGTGTTTTATATACACAACAGAATATTACTCAGCCTAAAGGAATGAAATTGTGAAATTTTTTAGTATATGAAGGGAGCTGGAAAATATTGTGCTAAGCCAATCCCAGAAAGACCAAAGGCCGAATGTTTTCTCTGATATGCAGATGCTAATTCACAATAAAGGTTGGGGGTTAGGGAAGAATAGAATTACTTTGGATTACACAGAAGGGAGTGAAGGGAGGAGAGGGGATAGGAGACAAGAAGGATAGTAGAATGAATCTATTGGTTGTACACTATGTAGAGATATGAGGGTTGTGTAATCATTTGCATAGAGTAATAATGTGTGATTCATTCTATTATTCTTCCCTTTCTATGTTTCATTTTGAGAAAAGGTCGATCTAAGTTTCTTAGGACCTCACTGAGTTTCTGAGGCTGGTTTTGAACTTGCAATCCTCCTGCCTCAGCCTCCAGAGTCTTGGGTATTACAGGCAAAATATAAATTGTCCTACTGTTTGAGATAAATAAGGAAAGACTCTACCAAATAAGCGCTATAGAGATGTGTTTTGGAGGCTGAGCAGGAATGTTTTATGAGGCACAAAATCATACTAGGCAGATGATACTGTGTGGGCAAAGATTTAAGAATGTTTTGATGAAAGTCTGTTTTTAACAACAGCAGCTATGTTGCAGAGACACATAAGAAGATTTAATGCTAGTGGCTTCGCTTTGGTTTTTCATGATATCAAATAACCTATGACATTACCAATTACACAATGATTCATTGATTTCCCACAATATATGAACTAAAAGTATAAGTATTACAGGAGTTCCAGGCCAGGTACAAAAGCCAGGTCTGGCCACTCACCCCAAAAAACAAACTCAAATGCTAATTGTGAAAAGCAAGAAAAGAACTTTAATACCAGCCACAATGGGATACATGTTTTAGGCATATATTCAGCATGCTGACATGACCTGAAGGTTTAAATAGAAGAAGAATTGGGGAAGTGGGGAAGAGGTACGCATTTTTAAGTAGTCTTGGCCAAACTGTAGTCTGATTGATCATTATCTCAGTTCTCGCACTCTGAGAAGTCCTTATCACTTGAAGTGGGTAAATTTAACTTACTGCACAGTATGTTCATCTACCAGACCTGGAATGCAAGAAGGGGCAGTGTAGGTCCCATTAAATGATTGCTCCTGTTGAGGGAACAATCTCCTCATGGTGATCTGTCTATAATGCTCTGTCATTTCTGGAAGGAATTGAACAATGACTGAAAACTTCTAGGCACCACACCAGGTCTCTGAAACAAGGTACTGTAAAAGCTGATGATTAAATGTTCCCTCCATCTTGCCTCAGTTTTCAAGGGGGTATCAAATATATTAGGTAAATTTGGGTTAATAAATGTGGTATTTCCAGTTTTTAGATGAGCACCCCTTAAATGATTAACATGCCTATCTGCAGAGCTGAGCAGTCAAAAATATTAAGTTAGTAAATGATACCAAATAAAGGCAGAACACCAAGCTTTATTCTGCTTTTAGTTACCCATTAAGCAGTGGACCTCAGAGTCACTGCATTTACCAAAGGTAGCTTTTTGAAGTTCCTATTATAAAAGGACACTGTAAGACAGTGCATGATTCTTTGCCAACTGCAAAGAGGACACCTCACCCTCCAATTTCAGGAAATGGAGAGAGTGGCCTATCTTCTGGCTGTAGCTCTTGTCTCACCTCATTTCCCAGCACATAAACTGGCTTTACACCACTTGGCGCAGAAGGGATGCTCTGCAGGCACAGTTCTCCAAACAGTATCCCCCAGAGCTGAAAGGAAAATTCAGAAGACAGAAGTGTTGAAGGAAAGTGGTGATGGATCTGATCTGAAATTCTTCCATAGAGAATGGAAGCACCATTATAAGGAGCACCATTAGGAGCACCAACCTTATTAGGCCCCCAACTCCAGAGGAGAGGAGGCTAGCAGCACTTAAGAGTGAAATTCAGACAGAAGTCCACACAGGTTAGATCTGACTTCTGTCTGAATTTCACTCTTAATTGCTGTCTAGCCTCCTCTCCTCTGGAACCCGGGAGTTGGAGGCCTAATCAGGTTCCTGTTTCCCTTATGTTTGGAAGATCAAAGAAATGATGCAATTGAAATTGCTATGAACACTTAAGAAGTTCCTCTTCATCTTAGGCAGACTTCTTGAGCTCCTCCCCACCTCTAAATCCATATTCCTGTGGGTAGAGGGTTTGGTGGTGAGGTTTGTTCCTGGGGATGATCTGATTTGCTCTGAGTTTGCACCTAGTCTAATGAACCAGAAATAAACATATACAGCTAATGAATAAGTTATTACCATGTACAGTGTAAACTTCACCCTTTCGAGCTTTGGGAATTTCAGGGACAACCAGTTTACTTGGGTTTTGCCTTTATCCTCTGGGTTTTCTGTGTTCTGCAAAACAAATGTAAAAGGAATAGCTCTCATGCTAGATGTTTCATGATTAAAACATCTGGCAGAAATCTCTTCTTCACCTTTTCTTCTTCCCCTGGTCTCTCATCTTTGAGTAATGCTGGGGTAGGGCAGGAGCTTTAGGATCCAGAATACTCAGGAATGGGGGCTGGTCAACATGACACATCTTAGTTGCTGACTATTCAGCCCAAGGGGGCACCAGCCTTTGTGGATTTTCTTACAAAAAGAGTTTATGTATTGAGACAATAAACAAATTTCTTTGTGATTGACCACTTTGGTGAACATGAGCATGTCTGGCTCTGTGCTGCCATTTGACCATCACCAGTTGGAGGAACACACTACACAAGAAGAGGAATAGACTGGAGATGATTTTTCAGTCATTCATTCCTCAAAGTAGCACTTAAAGGATGTAAGGGAAATCAGCCTTCTTTATGGCTCAAGTCAACCTGATTGTCTGACAACAGACTTGGGAGTCACTCAATGGATCTCATATTTGTGTTAGGCCAATGGAAGTCTCATTTTTTTAAAAAAAGACACATTTTTCATTCAATAGAAATAAGAATACTATGACTGCTTCCAAGTGCCCATGTGAAGTCAGATTTAAAGTAGTGCTGGATGCTGAACCAGGGACATGGCAGAGAGAAGAAAAAGCATAAAAGTTTTGTGAACAAATTGCAAGGAAAAAAATGTCACCATATTCTCTCAGTGGATTCCCTAAAATTGAATGGACTTGGTTACCCAAAATCTCACCATCAAATAATGTCAAAACATCAGACCCCCACCTTTTTTTTACCTAGTCTAGAAATCTCTACATTAAGGAAGTGTCATAGCAAATGAAATGCCCTGGCAGAACACCAGCCTGGACCTCTCAGGAGCACTCACTTATGGGAATGTTTAGCAAGTACGAACTCAAGAATTTGGGCCATGAAGACTAAATATTTTTAGCTAATTATTGTGCTTTTGGGGTCGGGAGGGGGTGTTCTCTAACTGGAATTGGAAAGAAGAGAATGTGCTGATAGGGTTTTCATTATTATGTGTCATCTACATGTTACCTCCCTCTCTGCCTGGTCCAGTTTCTGAGTCAGAGACTGGCCAGTCCCTTATCTATAGAATGACAGTCATGGTTATCTGGGTTTCTCCTTCACTTTATAGATACAGAACATCTTCACATGGGCTATTTAAGAAGATGAGAATTTCTGGGCCAGCACCTCTGCATCCCTTTGGAACTTTCTGCACTACTACAAGGTGATTGTTGTATCTAGGGTATCTAGGGTATTGATGTCCATCTCTTTCCACCATCTTTCCTGCCCTCCCACACCCTGCCCACCCTGTCTATCCTTTGCCCAATCAAAGTTCTTCAGTTTTTCCCATGTCTCCCCCCTCCCTGTCTTGGATCAGCAACCACTTATCAGAGAGAACATTCAACCTTTGGATTTGGGGCATTGGCTTACTTTACTTAGCATGATATTCTCTAACTCCATCCAATTGCCTGCAAATGCCATGATTTTATTCTTTTAAGGCTAAGTAATATTTCATTTGTATAAATACCACAGTTTCTGTATCCATTCATCTATTTAAAGGCATCTAGGTTGCTTCCAAAATTTAGCTATTGTGAATTGAGCTATTATGAACACTGATGTGGCTGCATTACTATAGTATGCAGATTTTAAGTCCTTTGGGTAGAGGTTGAGGAGTAGGTTATCTGAATCCAGTGGTGGTTCCATTCCAAGTTTTCTAAGGAATCTCCATACTGATTTCTTGATTGGTTGCACAAATTTGCAGTCCCACCAGCAATGTATGACTGTGCATTTTCCCCTACATCCTTGCCAACATTTATTGTTGTCTGTATTCTTGATGACTGCCATATTGACTGTCATGTGATGAAATCTTGAGTAGTTTTGATTTGCATTTCTCTGATTATGAAAGATGTTGAATATTTTTTTCATATATTTGTTGATCTACTATATATTTCAGAAGATGAGAAGAAAAGCTTCTCTATGCTCAGATTTCCTCTCCCAAAAATCTGAGACTTTTTAAAATTAGATTCTAATCCTATAATTCTAGACCTAATGTCCACCTGAGAATTCTATACTGCTGTTTTCTCTGTAAAAGCAATCATTTCCTTTTCATACTTCCCCAGTCAACTACTTACTAGACAGGAGCTAGGATCCATATTATTGGAGACTCCCTTTGCAGCATGAAAATATCACCTCTGAAACTTAGCAATAGGAAGATTTATTTTTAAATGTGAAAGCAAAAACTTAGAGCAAGTATTTAATTTGCTGACTCCTGTGTGTATTGGTGCCATTTCCCCTTCTTTTCTACACTGAGCTAGGAAACTTGAAGGTGACTCCATTTTGTCATTCATCACTCATTTTTCTCACTCGACAACATGTTTGAGGACAACTGTTATGTTTTAAATATGAGGTGTCCCCAAAAGCTCATGTATGAGACAATGCAAGAAAACTCAGAAATGAAGTGATTGGCTTATGAGAGCCTTAATGTGATCAGTGCATTAACTGTTATAACTGTAAGCAGGTAGGGTGTGGCTGGAGGAGGTGGGTCACTAGGCCCTGCCTTTGCAGCTTATATTTTGTCCTTGGTGAGTGGGGTTCTCAGTCTGATTCCTGGTGCTGTGCCCTGAGCTGCTTTCTTCCATCATACTCTTCTGCCATGTTGATCTGCCACACGTTTGACCAAAACAAAAGAATCAAACATCTTCAAAATGAGACCTCTGAAACAGTGAGCCAAATAAATTTTACCTTCTCTACATTGTTCTTTTCAGGTCTTTTGGTCATAGCATGAAAAGATGAACTAAAACAATCACATAAACTTTGTAAAATTAAATTCACTGGTGCTTTAACTTCCTAATTTTACCAGTATTCTAGGAGATTCATAAAATAAATGAAAGAAATCTGGAAAAAAAACAAGTGAAGTGTCATTGTGAATATCCCTGGGAAACTCACTCACTTTCCCTCAGTTTTAGTTTTCTCATATTCATGTGGAGGAAAAACTTCAAATGTTGGCAGGATTACAGAAGCAAAAAACTCACACAATAACGCTACAGAAACCCAGAGTTGCTTCATATTCATACTCAAAGACAACTATCCAAATAGTGGCAAACACCTGCAGTCCCAACTACTCTCAAGGATGAGGCAGGAGAATAACAAATTCAAGGACAGCCTGAGCGACATAGGAAATATGACAAGACCTTCTCTCTCTCTCTCTCTCTCTCTCTCTATATATATATATATATATATATATATATAATATATATATTCCTTCAATATGTGCAATACTTCAAGAAAATTCAAGATACACTCTAAACTCCCTTTTCAAATATCCCCTATATTTTCTCTCCTTTGCCTTCAGATGTTTTAGAATAGGAGCTTCTCTCCAGCTGCTAGCATTGGACAGACAATAAGTCTGATGCCAAGGGATTGGAACTAACTAGAATCAGAATTCAATATGTTAAAAATAACAATATAATTTCTTTTTTCCCTCTTCCCAGGATTTTTGGAAATATAAACCCAATGTCATGAAAATATGGGAAAATGTGGGAGTGAGTATTCTGGAAAGTTTCCTTACATAGACTTGTTATCATGAGGCACCCCACTGTTGGGGTTTAAGTGTGCAGAGTTTAGCTCCCTCAGCCTGACACTTTGCAAGAAGCTGTGGCTGTGATTTAGGTCAGCTGAAGGCATGCCGCAGCTAGGAGGAGGAAAAGTCCTCTTCCCCTTATCACAAGACACAAGCTTCTGCATGGTTTGGCCTAGAGGAAGAAGCTTCCTGCATACTGGACCTGGGAACAGTACATTCAGGGATTAGATAATGTCTACAAAGAACTTTGGGAGGGTACTTATCAAATGAACAGGAACAATCTGAATTTAGCTCTGTGTACCCACTGAGACATGATGTTTGGGCAATGTAGATGAAATGTTACTGAAGAATTGCTTGCTTTGTTAGAAGAAGAATATAAAAGAAACATGCAAATAAACCTCAGCATGCAGTTGCAATTGCTGCCTTGGCTCTGCATCCCCTGTGTCCCGGTGATTTCGTGACCCTTACCCAGGGACCCGAACACACTAGACGTTCACACCCCACTGCATGAGGACAATGCAAGTCCAGATGTATTACTTGTGACTAATTATCATAAAGCTTTTGGAGGCTCCTACTCCTGCCAAGGGTCCCATATGTCACCTGGTGTCAGGACTCAAAGCCAAGAATGCCACACTCCTGACTTTTCTCAGTCTATGAAGACCCAGAAACTCCTGGTCGCACCTTTTATCTAGAGCCCAGTCAATCCTCCCTTTTCCAATTTTTCTTCCTTACAAAACATTTAATAATGCATAGGAGACCTTACTTCAAACCCTTATAATATATGCACTATGCATGGCTTTATCTCCTTTCAAGATAGTCACTTTGATTGAAAGTCAAACACCTTTATATAAATTTTGGGTTTATCATGTGCATTTGAAAGAAAAGATGAGAGGCAGAGATAAACAGATTGGGAAATGATTTGTCCTCTATTTTAACTTTATCTACAAGTGTAAAATCTTGGGGTGGTTAATTTGTTTTTAATTGTCAAGTGTTTTCAGCAGAAGTGTATACAGGGATTTGTTTGCCAACATCATTCTATTGACTATGAAGAATGGATGTCCAGTACATTTAAATCACTGTGTTCCCCATGAGCTTATG